>NC_142797.1:1299808-1513428 GCF_049724085.1 Artemia sp. Qi Xiang Cuo | reverse complement strand
TACTTGAGCCTGAGAAAATTCGCCTAATTTTAGAAAAAGGGGTAAAACAACCCTAAGAAATCAAGTGATCTTAATGAAAACCACACGATGAGATTCAGAATATCAGTAAACCCTACTGTAGAGTTTCAAGCTCCTATATAAAAAATGTGGAATTTTTAAGTTTTTGCACGATGCAAGATCACGGATGCGTCTTTATTTATTTGTTTTTTCTTGTTAATTTTTTTTTTTTGCTTCCCAGGGGTGATCGTATCGAACCCCAGTGATCGTAAAAGATCGGAAGAGGGCTTGTTTGATCTGAAATTATAAGTTCTAGTGCTCTTTTTAAGTGATCAAAAATATTTGAGGGTAGCTAGCCCTTCTTCCGCCCCCTCTTTTTACCCAAAACTGTCCGATCAAAATTTTAAGATAACCATTTTCTTCAGCATAGACTAAAGTCTTTGAGGATGACAAAACTTTGTCTTTGAGGATGACTTAACCACCCACAGTCCCCAGGATAAGGGCTGCAAGTTATGAACTTTGCCCATTGTTTACATATACTATCGGTTATTGGACAGTATAAGGATATTTCGGGGGGGGGGGGGGTATTTTCTGGCGGGGATGCTTACATGGGAGTATCTTTCCATTGAGGAGTTTTTGTTGGTGTTGGAAATTTTCCATAAGGAGGGGGAGCTGTAATTTCCAGCATTAATTAAAAACTATCAGAAATTAAATAAAAAAACAAGTTTTTTCAACTGAAAGTAAGGAGCAACATTGAAACAACAGAAACGAACAGAAATTTTTACAAATATGAGGGGCTGTCCCCTCCTGAGTACCTCGCTCTTTACGCTAAAATGGTTTTGAATCGGTAAAAAGCTTATTATTGTAATTAAACGGTCCTTGAGTATCAGGAGTCATTCTTAAATAATTATAGGCAGAAAAATAACGCTAAATAATTCCTGAGACCACACTGGCTAATCATGATAAAACAAAAAATCGCGAAAAAGGAAGAAAACGAGGACAATTAACAGCCAGTGAAAAAATTTAAAAATTATGCAAATATTTCGGTCAAGATCTCCGCTTGACCGTCCTCAGTGCAGAATAAACTGATAAAAATATAAAAACCAAGCCTTAAAATAAAAACACAAAACTAAAATTGGACGACCCTTTCCTAGTAACGGTGAAAGGATAACTGAATAAAAAGCACAAGTCTAAATGGCAATTCAAAATTTCATTTTGCGTAAAACATTCTTAAAGGCTGATCGCTTTCCAGTTTGACTGTTATCGGAGACTCTATTCGATTGCACAATATAACTTTGTGGACGTATGTAAAAACGATCAGAATTAATAATTTTGTCATAAATGGGACTAAGAAAAATTTCTCCAGTGTCCCTATTGAGAGCTACCTTTTGGTGAATGTGCTTTTTTATTTCAACTGCCTCCTTGAAAACCTGCGTGAGACCCTTAACGGGGGCAACAATGGAGGCCTCGTCAAACAAAATGAAATGGTGTGGACTCTCGTACAAATGTTGCGCCAAGGCGGAATCAAAAACCTCAGGCCTTTGGCGTAACCCCATGGTCTGGTCGATTGACGACTTGTGTTCAGATAACCTCTCCCCCAATTGCTGTTGGGTTCTACCAACATAAAAACAGCCACAAGAACAAGGAATTCTATAAACACCACTACCTAGAATGGGGCTGGTTTTATCTTTGCCGTTGTTAAAAAAGTTCTGTGTAATATTTGAATTCTTAAAGGTGACGTTAAGTTTATGTTTTTTATGGATTCTTTTCAATTTGTCACTCAATTTTGGAATGTAGGGTAGAAGAGTGAAAAGTTTCTTATCATCCACCAATGGGAGGGTATCTGTTGGGGCTTGTGGACCTGATGCACTCCTTTTTTCTCCTTTTGTCTATAATAGTCTCAAGTAATTTTATAGGGTAGCCATTGCAAAATAAAATGTCCTTAATATATTTCAATTTTGAGTCTATGTGAGGCTCTAAGCATATTCTTATTACTTGGTCAACCAAAGAAATAACAACTCCTCTTTTTATACAGGGAGAGTGGTTGGAGGAAAAATCCAAATACCTATCGTTATGCGTAGGCTTTCTATAAATAGAAAATTCAAGGCCAGGAGACTTATTGAAAATTAAAACATCTAGGAAAGGAAGTTTGTGGTTATGTTCTAGTTCTAAAGTGAACTGAAGGTTAGAGTCCAAAGTGTTTAGGTGAGTTAAGAAGCAGTTAAGTGACTCTCCTCCATGCTCCCATACAGAAATAACATCATCCACAAACCGACCCCAGAACCGGTGTTTCATCGGAAAATTTTCCAGAGCAGAGATTTCAATGAATTCCATATAAAAAGTTGTAATCCATATAAAGACTTGTACCCATGGGTAAACCCCTAATTTGGGTGAAAAATTGATTATTATATCGGAAATATGAGGAGGAACTATTGCAAAGACGGACGAGACGCATAATAGTTTCTATATCCAGTGTTTTGTAGTCAATTTGATCAATATTATCTTCTAATTTCCTTTGAAGAGCTAATTCACATTTTTTAATGTCGCAAGACGTATACATAGAAATGGCATCGAAACTGGCCAAAATTGTATTTTTTTTTATTTCAATGTCTTTTAATTTTTCAACAAGGTGAACTGAATTTCTTATGTATGAAGTTTGTGTTTGCATAAGGGGACAAAAAAGTGTTGACAACCATTTCCCCAATCTGGCAGTTGGAGAGCTATAAGAAGCCACAATTGGGCCTAGAGGGACTCCATCTTTGTGGATTTTTGGGAGCCCGTAAAATTTAGGAGCTGAACAACCTTTAGGGTAAAATAATTTATACATTTGTGGAGTAATAAGTCTTTCAGTTTGTAAAATTCCTAGCTCCTTTCGTACTAAAGGGGTGAACTTATGGGTGGGGTCTGAATCTATGGGCTTGTAAGTTTGGGTGTGGGATAAAATATCTGTAACTTTTGTATTATATGAATTTTATCAAGGATAATAATTTTATTTCCTTTATCAGCCCTGGTGATAATTATGTGTCGGTCTTTTTTTAAATTTTTGAGAATTTGTGTTTCCTGATTTTTTGACCTTGAGGAATATGGAATGAAATCAAGAATATTCTT
This sequence comes from Artemia sp. Qi Xiang Cuo, assembly GCF_049724085.1. Classification (NCBI taxonomy): domain Eukaryota; kingdom Metazoa; phylum Arthropoda; class Branchiopoda; order Anostraca; family Artemiidae; genus Artemia; species Artemia sp. Qi Xiang Cuo. The sequence goes on along the minus strand of NC_142797.1, from coordinate 1,510,323 downwards.
TACCACCTCTCCTCGAAGTAAATCTGGATTTTCCGCAGCACCACGTGAACCAAATATACCCGCCTCCACATTGGAGACTATCTATGCGAAATTCACTTGTGTTTGAGGTAGGCAAAATTTAGGTCCCTTGGACAAAACATGGGTTTCTTCCAGAGTAAGAACTTTAGAAGATAGGTTCTCAATGGCCGGACCAGGACAAAATCTAGAAAGAAAACATCTGGAATTCTGAAATTTTTCGTATTCTAATTTTTCAAACTTTTCTGATAAGCGAACCTTATCCATACAATAGTCGTGGCGGATAGCAGTCTGAGCTATTCTAGAAATCTGCTGAAAATCTGTCGGTGAAAGGTTTTACTGTAGAAAATGTCGAGTTTTTTAAATTGTATTACTAAGAAAAAAACGTCGTTTTTTTTGGTCTTTTAAAATGTGAATTAAATACTGAAAAACAACCCTATCACTAAAATGCCTTTCGGAATGTGTACCTAGGTTTAGGCGGACACGAAGAGAATTCGGAAGAATTCTCTTTACTCTACAATGCTGTAAAATTTCTTGTTGATTAATAAGGTTGGCGTGTTTTTTAGACAAATCAAAATAATTAAGAACAGACTTGGTCAAAAGCTCCCTGTAAGCTAGTCGTAAATAATTTCTGAGAACACACTGGCTCATCATGATAAAGCAAAAAATGGCGAAGAAATGAAGAAAATGAGGACAATTAACAGCCAGTGAAAAAATTGAAAAATTATGCAAATATTTCGGTCAAGACCTCCGCTTGACCTTCCTCAATGCAGAATAAACTGATAAAAATATAAAAACCAAACCTTAAAATAAGAACACCAAACTAAAATTGGACGACCCTTTCCTAGTAACGGTGAAAGGTTAACTGAATAAAAAACACAATTCTAAATGGCATTTCAAAATGTCATTTTGCGTAAAGCAATCTTAAAGGCTGATCGCTTTCCAGTTTTACTATTATCGGAGACTATTCGATTGCACAATATGACTTTATGGATGTATTTAAAAAAGATCAGAATTAATAATTTTGTCATAAATGGGACTAAGAAAAATTTCTCCAGTGTCCCTATTGAGAGCTACCTTTTGGTGAATGTGCTAATGAATATGCATCGTCATTTTAATATACATATACTTATATTTAGCAGTCAAAATGCTAATATTATTTGATTTATTGAAGTTATAAAAGTAAAACATTTATATTTTTTCAGTAAAGTGTAAATTCTGTTCTGTCCTTGAGAAGGCATAGGGGTTTTGAGCCCTACTCATGTTAATTTCTACTCGTCTTGAGTTTGACACGGTTATTTTTTGTAATTTGTGTTCGCTTTGGGTTTCATTTATTTATCGATGCTGATTTGTGGTAGTTTCACGCTTGGTAGATTATTTGATTTGATTTTTGCTCATTTTTGGTTTAGTGGAGTTCTTTACTTTTCTTTGAAAAACTTATGTTGTGGAAAAAGTTCTTTTAATTAATTGGAAGAAAAAGTCAAACTGTAGCGTAAAGAGCAAGGTACTGAGGAGGGGGCCACCCCCAATGTAGGTAATATTTTCTGTTCGTTATAAATTTTAATGTTGCTCCTAACATTAAGTTGAAAAAAAGAATTATCTTTTTTATTTAATCACTATTTGTGTCCAACAGGAATTTCAGGGCCATTCTCCTTTGAAAAAAAATTATCTTTTTTATTTAATCACTATTTGTGTCCAACAGGAATTTCAGGGCCATTCTCCTTTGAAAAAAAAAAATTATCTTTTTTATTTAATCACTATTTGTGTCCAACAGGAATTTCAGGGCCATTCTCCTTTGAAAAAAAAATTTATCTTTTTTATTTAATCACTATTTGTGTCCAACGAATTTCATTAAAAGGCCATTCTCCTTTTATGTAATATTGGTGACCGTAAAATCAAGGAAAAACATATATTATTCATAAATCTTGGCTATTGATTGACAAACAATGACCTGGCCCAGGCATAAGACCTTTTTCTAGTCATCCATCTAATAGGTTTTTAAATTCCCTACTTTCTTATGTAATTAGACAAATTTGCTCTACTTGCATTTCAGGTGAACTTTAATCTATGGCTTTACAGCAAAGAAGATCACCAGAGCCTGATCATGTGAAACGACCAATGAATGCCTTTATGGTTTGGTCTCGAGGACAAAGGCGAAAGTTATCACATGATTTTCCAAAAATGCACAATTCAGAGATTTCTAAGCGATTAGGAATTGAGTGGAAAACTCTTACAGACAATGAAAAACGACCTTTCATTGACGAAGCAAAGCGTTTAAGGTAATAAAAGTGGTAATTGCTAGTTTAAAAACTTTTTTTAAGGAGGGGATCGTGGCACTTCCAAGTATTCAAGAAATGGCACAAAAGTTTAAGACACTATACGTCAATGTTGAGCCACAAATGGCGACCATTTAGATTCGGTAAAGGTGCTTAATGAAGTTAATTGAAGTCCTATACTATTCCAAGGAAGAAACTTGGATTGAGAATGTTTAGTGTTTTAGTTTCTACTACAAGCTCTCTCTCTACCTCTCTTGCTATTTCTCTCTCTCTCTATCTCTCATTCTCTCACTTTCTCTCTCTCTCTTTTCGACAACTTTGAGGCAGAGTGTCTTTTGATTTAGTTCACTATCGCCTCAACACATCCTGAAAGTTTCGACTGAACATGCTTCGTCGTTCTTTAGATATTGCAAATATACAATGTGGACCATTTGAGTGTCTTTTGATTTAGTTCAATATCCAAAGTTTTTTTTTTTTAGCTGTTTCTGAGATAAGGCAAATACACCCTTTTGACAACCATGATGCGTATAGCATTTGTTTTAGACCAACATACCCCTCAACATTTCACGGGCGCCCGCAGGGGGGGGGGGGACCGGGGGCCATGGTCCCCCTGGAATTTAGACCAGAATGGGAAGAAAATAGAAGTGTAACAACTAATCAAAGAAAAAGAATTTCTTATTTTTGTTTTGTCTTTAAGAACTGCTATGAAACTTGTTTAGAATCAACTTGTTTAGATTAACTCAATATAGGTCATTATTTATCTATCTAAAGGAGACCAAAACCGGAACCCGATTTAGGGTGTAGAGTAAATACTCTCAAGTGCGTTCTTAAGCCCTAGCAATAGTAAGACAAGCTTGATAAAGCTTACCGCACTTTGGAATTAATAAACAAAGAAAGTTTTATATATATACAGCGTCGTGCCTTACCAGGAGTCAGTTTGGTCCTGGTTTTTGCTCATATTTTGTCAAGCTAAAAACGTAAGTCTAATTTTTTTTATTCTTTTCCTTAATTTTTAAAATATAATCCTAGTTAAGGGGAAGATTATAATTATGCTTAAGTCTATAATGTCATCCTGTGTCTATTCGATTGGTTGTATCCTATAAGGTCCTATCCTATTAGGAATTTTGCTTGTTTTTCTTTCATAATAATGAAAATTAACTTTTAGCTTAAACCTGAACGGGAATTTAGTCAAGATACCAGAATTTATGAATTAAAAATGTTGATCCTTTAATAAATCAACAAATAAATAATAATTAAATAACAAATAATTCTAAATAAATTACAAATAAATGACTTAATTGGAATAGTAAAATTAATAGTAATTAGTAAAAATATTAGTAAAATAGTAAACATTCTGTTTTATAGTAAAACTCTTGATTTTTCTATACCGGTATAGAATAACATTTTTGTACCACCCACTGTTTGCAATATGATCAGTCTAAGGGTATTATGATCAGTTTGGTGGCCGGCGTCTACTCCTCCTCCCGTGGCGATTACCCCCTTGGAAAATACCCCCTCCCGCGGAAAATACCCCTCGTGGAAAAAACACTTTCCAATTTTGATAATTTTATTTCAGTTTTATTTTGTCTCCGCTATTCTGGTATCTGCCCCCCCTTTAAACTTTTCTGCGGGCGCCCTTGCAACATTTGCTAAAAGTTTCAACTAAATAGCCCTTGTCAAGAAGTATTGTGGACACACCCTTTTGAGAACCCTGACACGCATAGTGCCTTTTGATTTAGTTTAACATCCCTCCAACATACCCGGAAAGGCTTAATGTATTATGCATAGCCGTATTTCATACGCCCTTTCGAGAATCTTGTTGGCCATAGTGTCTTTTGATTAAACTTTATATCCAAGTCAATATGTCATGAAAATTTCAACTCGATACCATTAGTCATAGATATTCTATGAAACGCCAGATACAGCCTCTTGATAGTGGAGATGCAAATAGTGTCTTTAGATTTAGTTTAACATCCTGCTCAATATGTCCGAAAAGCTTTAAGTTATTGCCGTCAGCTTTTCCGAGAGATATTGCAGATACACCTTTTTGACAAACTGCATGTACACCGTGTCTTATGATTTAGTTCAACACCTCCTTCAAAATTACCTGAAAGTTTCATCTAATTACCCGTAGCTTTTTTGGAGACCCAGGATCAAATTTGCTCTTAGTTCCCAGTGATAAAACCTATACATAAGCAACGGCAACTTGCATAATTTAGAGCCCTTGACACAGCGGCGGGGGGGGGGGGGTCAAGTCATCTATGGAGGAACAGTTATTGGACCTTTCGGCAATTTTGAACAAAATGGCCATCTCAGATTTGGGATTGGACGTTTTGGAGGCTGAGAGAGACAGAAAACAAGAAGGGCGTGGGTGGAGGCTGGTTGCCCACTAATCACTTTTAATTTTAATAAGGGTCGCTACGACTTTCAATTTCCGAGTGAACTTCCCACTCCAGCCACTTCCCACGTTTCCACGACAACTCTCTCCATACAGAGTGGCCTGGCAAAAAAAAAAATCAAAACCTTAAATTTGTATTTCTCTTTTCTCAACATATTGCAACCTTTTAAAACCGTGCAGTTACTCTTTTTGAACATATATGCCCATTATAATTCTTTTTTAAAATAAGACATAATTTGCAAGAGGTAAAAAAAAATACTGTATTGGCTAATAGCCCGTCAGACAAGAGCCATAAGCAATAAAAATAGTCACATACCATTACGTGAGAACCAATACAAAAGGAATTTGATCCCTTCCCTAAAAGGTTAAGTTCCTTAACCCTCCCCCCTCCCTCAAAAACAGAAAGAAAAAAAAATCTGGATATTCCGTACTAGATACCTAAGTCATGACACATAACAGGGTATATTGACAAATTAAAAATACAAAATGTTTCTTTGAAAGACAAACAAAATTATTTTGAGTCCCCAAAACCAACTGATTGATCTAATCAGAACTACCCGGGGAAATCACCCATTCTGTAAAGTATAATGCCTCATGTCATATTTTCCATATTAACCTTTAATTGGGTATGTCTCACAGACGCTTTATTCTAAATAAAGTAAGAAATGGGTAATATATTCAGGAAGCATAGAATTCTTATTAGAATAACTCGAAATTTTTTTTTTTTACCCCAAGGGGGAAATTCGTCATCTCGCGGAAACATCTACTCTAAAAAGGGTGATTATTAATCTATAGATGAAGCCAAAATGGAGTTTTGTTTGACCCTTACCAGGGTTCAAAAGAAATTAGCAATTAAAGAGGAGAAGACAAAATCTCAGTTTGAATGCAGCTAAAGTAGGGACATTCCAGAAGAACATTCAGTAGATGGTTTTTTTAAAACAGGATGATTCTTAGAATTGAAATGTCACCATTTGTCGCAATACCCTCATAAATCTGTTTGAAGGAACCATTGATTTTTCGAACATATTATTTTAAAGACTATAACTAAAAGTGTTTTCCACGTCAAAATCAGGGGCGGACCCAGGATTTTCTTAGGGGAGGGCGCAAAATAGGTTGATCCGAATTTTTTTTTTTTAGGGGGGCGCAAAATAGGTTAATCCGATAAACTTGCGTTAGGAACAAGTTTAATTAACGCAAACTTGAGTTAATTAAGTAAATTACACTACTTTGGACTACACTAGGGGGGCGCCACTGGTCAAAATATTATAAAAATATAGTAGAAATTTGAGCTGTATTTACTAAAAAAAAAGGACAATCAAATTCTCCAGAAATCCCAGAGATAAAACCATTTTGGAATGGCAAAAATTTTCTTTGATCTCGAAATCAGTATCAACAAAATTCATTGTCACCTGTAATTTTCTGACACATGTACAAAGCTAAACATTTATGACTCGTATTATTTGCTTAGCTGCAAATGATGAAAAAGTTTCATTTTTCTTTAATTTTCATTCCAATTGTATTAGATTTCACCCCTTGTTTAATAGAATTGAAATTTGATCAAAGAAAAGAACATAAATCTAATAATAATCTTCCCTTTCTTACCTTTTATATTGTGTAATATTGGGAAAAGACAAAGTATAGTAGATTCTTTTTTATTAGAAATAGAAAACAATGTTTAGTTTTTGCTACGACCAAAACTGCCATCTACGTCATTCCTACTGTTGACAAAGGGCACAATTTGCCATCTTTTTCCTGCATCAAGAGATCCAATCTCAGAAATCTTTACAAAAGGCCGGGGGGAAATGTGTGCCGTGTTGGCTTCAAGGGGAACTTCGGACTTGAGTCACTTGTGGGGGTATAAGTGGTACTCCGTGATGTACGACAGCTAGCAGAGGATGGGTGATCCCTTCGCCTAAATACTTTAAAAGGGGCGTTTACCAAACGAATGCCAACTCCTATTATATTTTTTATGCACACCTGATTGCTATGATTTTAATGCACGGTTGCCAAGCCTAGTGATTTATCACTATTTGTAGTGATCTTTTATATTACCTAAAAAGCACATAAATCACTAGATTGTTCAAGAAAATTGTTAACCAACCAATCTATCACTAAAATCTAGTGATTTTATTTTTTACCGGGTGGGAACCCTGGTTTAATGAAATGTTTAAACTTATGAAAATAGTCACCAGAAATAGCTAAAAGAAGGCTGAAGCGGTTTATTTTTTACTTCCAAGGATAGTGTGTTTCAAAAATTATCATTAATACATTCGTTTATTATGTTTATGGGCACATAAATTGCTTTCAGTATGTTCTATCAACAAACGGAATCACAGCAACGTCTTCAACTGAGTAAAAAGTATTTTTGGATTTTTTCTTCCACTTCTTCATCGTTCTAAATTCAAAACATAATCTTAAATCAATTTACTTTTAAACTCTTTGGTGCCGTCTTATTTTAATTTCAATAAACCTTTGATTTTCTAAATTTTTTATGTATATAAATATAAATGAATAAATAATTTTATTGCCCATTAAAATAGACATAGAATGTCACACGATAAAGTATATGAAAAGATAGCATAAAAGAAAAGGAAAGGTCTATACGAATGACACACAAACAAGTTAAAAGAGAACTATTAATAGAGAAAATAAATAAACAATACATCCAATGGCACTGACGATGCCACTTGATGATGATGAAGCTGAAGCAATGAGGAAGCAAACTGGTGCTTTCGTTTCATAATAATCATTAAAGGGTCACGCAAATTATACTTCGCTAAAATTCTAGTATTACGTGTCTAAGGTGGTAAACCCAAAATATATTTCGCATACTTAAGGAAGAGGGATATAATACGCTTCTTATCACTATCTGTAAAAATAATCCAAGAAGGCGAATATGGTTATAACGTGTTCTACAAAATATTAAGGCACCATAAGCCTTTTCAGCGAAACTCGTGATCAGGCCATCGCGGGTTGACTCCATATTATGGCCATTAGGGAACCCAAGGTAAGTCATTGATTTGGAAGAAGTAATCAACTGATCACCGAACTTCGCCTCAAAGGAAACATCATCATTACCCTTGGGTCAAAAACAAGCAGAACACTTTTACTAGCATTAATTGATAGAACAATTTTAGCATAATCAGTACTTAAGATGTTAAAATTTTCCTCAATTGGAGCACGGAGCGGTTTAAGTTTAACACATCATCAGCATAATTCAATACTGAAACATCAAGTTCCCAATAAATACAACTAGTGAACGTACGTGACTGTGCCTCAAGGACCCTATTATCATAAAGTGGAGGAGAGGGAATAGCACCTTGTCTAATCCCTTTTTGCACAGGAATCAAACTCTAAGAAAAAACAAAACCACCATCAACATGTACCTTAATCTTAACATGGAGCTTTTTATACATAGTTCTAAAACACGTAACAATCGAATGATCAAGACCTTGAGCCCGATCTTGAAGTAGCTCGTCGCGCATCATCACTACCAAAACCTAGGGGCTCCCTAAGCTCTCTCTATTCAGTTAAAAGATTTGCAATAAGGCTAGGGATATGATCCCTACTTATACCCTTTTTAAATCCGAACTACGAATCCAGGAAATGACAACATAAATTTACTTCTTCAATCACAAGTAACTCCATTAATTTACATGAGGAAGAAAATACGGTAATTGGACGATTCAGAGGGATTCAGAGGGATCATTCAGAGGGATCTTTAACTTTTTTAATACAGGCATAAATTCTAAAAAAAAGTCTAGATGTATTAATAGAATACTACTCCTTGGCTTTAAATGCATACCAGATAAATCCATCGACACCACGAGAATGCTTTTTCTTAAGCTGTAAAATCGCAGAACATATTTTAGGCATTGACACTGCAAAACCGATACCATGTGTAGTAGAGAGATTTACATCCAACTCTTCTTGATATAAAAGTTCAAGATTTCTATCGGGCTGTGAAAATGCAGCTGCAGAATGTGATACCCACTCAGGTTCACTGGGAAGATCACAAGTAATCATATTATTTCTAGTTGCACCTTTTGATTTTGCAAGTTTCCACGCAGCACTAAAGTCATTACTAACGGACTGGCTAAACTTCTTTACTATATCAGGCTTATGTTTTTGAAGCATCTTACTGAACTTACGCTTAGTGAATAGTCGTGCCTCGTTGACTGCCAAATTTTTAGGCCGGCCAGGCTCAGTGCAAAGATTATGCCGGAATTTAGACCGATTACAAGCTTCGGATAGTGCACTATGTCCAGACTATTTAGGAAATTCAGTGCCAACTTGGGCCTTGCTAGTAGAAACTGCCACAAATTCAGCACAACGCAGTGCATGAATGATTTCTGCACAATAAATATTTAATAGAATTTGTTTTTCTCCCTCCGGTAGGGCTGATTTCTGAATGAGAAGTTGATAGGGAAATTGGATCCTCTTAAGACTATCATCTAAGATAAATCGGTAAATTGACTCATTAATATCCTTCAAAGCGGTCTGCAAACAAAGTCAGTCTGCACAAAGTATATTGTAAGTCATGTCCTGGGGCCGTTTATGGTTCTTATGAAAGAGATGCTCGTATAAGCTTCAGAGAGGGCTCATTTGATTGTAAATTAAAAGTTCTAGTTTACTTTCTCAGAGTCAAAAGAGATTGAAGGACAACCCCTCCATGCCTTTTTCTTCCCGAAACCGATCCGATAAAAAATTTAAGGTGACTATTTTGTTAAAAATAGTTCAAACATCAGATATTAAAACTCCGTTGGGGGTCAACACAAGACCCCAGGGCCCGGGGACAGGCGTTGCAAGTTATTCCCTGGGGAATGTATGGTTCTTATTGAAGAGATGCTCGTATAAACTCCAGAGAGGGCTGATTTGATTGAAAATGGAAAGTTTTAGTTCACTTTTAAAGATTCAAAAGTGATCGAAGGGCTATTAGCCCCCCCCCCCTACCACGCCCTTTTTCCCTAAACCTATCTGATAAAACTTTCAGATAGCCATTTTGTTAAGAATAGTTCAAGCATTAGATAATAAAAACTCCAAGGTTGACACAAACTTGCTAAAGCGCCAATGACACAGTAGGTTTTAGACTTTTACAGTGAGAGAAGGAGGAGATACTCAAACTCTTGTTTGTAGTGATTTTTGGTGGTGTCAAGCTTGATTTGCATATTAAATTTAAGTTTCACTCGTTTTAAGATTTAGTTATTCATGTACATTAATAGGTCCTATGCGATTAATAGGTTCTAAATCGAACATGGTCCGAGCAGATTATTGCAACCCCAGGGGGCCATCCTCAAACTTCTTTAAGAGGACTTCTATTGAAACATTATCCACATATTTAGAATTGGTCCAGAAGCCGTAGGTCAACAATTCGAATGGGGTTGAAATCAAACACTATTTTGTCAAGCATCACAATAATTGTCAAAATGTTGCTGGCGTAAATGTTGTTCGACAATAAAACTGTTGTTTTAATTAAGTTTGTAATATTGAAACCAAGGAAAACACATTGCAGGGGACCTTCAGGCTCCTGGCTTCTACTCCCCAACACGTCAAGATTTTCTATAAGCATTTATATTTTTATGTTTCTTTGTTTCGAAACAGATCATGTTTATTTATCGTAATAATTTAGGAACAAGTTTTAATTATATTCCTTTGATTTTTTTTCATCTTATTTTCAGGGCTGTGCACATGAAAGAACATCCCGACTACAAGTACAGGCCACGTAGAAAGCCAAGAACCTTAACAAAAGAAGATCAAGGACATCAAGTCATGTCACACTATCCTCCTGTAGTTCCAGGGATAATTTCACCCTCATATTTCTTTGAAATTTTTCGAAACCAGCCCCCCATTTGGTTTGCAGGCTTACCACTACCCTTTCAGCTACAAAATTTCAAAGGTATAGAAGAGGTTCAAACTAGACGAGAATACTACCCGCTGCCAACGCTAACTTACCAACAACTTGTAAATATCCCAAAAGTGAATTATTACGAAGTGGGGATTGAAAATGCAAACTGTAGGACTCAAGAAAGTCAAAACGAGAAATACAAAAGTAATTGAAACTGAAGAATCAGAATCAACTGAATGTGATATAAATATATAATATGTTGCCGCAACTGTGTTTCAACGAATTAAATTATATAACTATGGAAAACTTTATGGTAGCAACAGAAATATAGTTATTCCCAAAAACTTAACAGCCTATGTCCCTTTCTCCTGTTTTGCCCTCCGGAACTGGTTGCCCTCCGATCGCCTTTTAACATCACCCTCAACATTATCTGAAAGCTTAAACTTAAGACCGTCAGTTGTTCTTGAAATATTGCAAATACACCGATGCAAAATGACATCTTTTGAATTTATTTAACATGCTCCTCAATACTCCCTGAAATTGCACATTAATACCTTTAGGCTTACTGAAAACACCCATTATCAAACCTCAACCCCCCCCCCCATCCTAATGGTAAAATTTAAACATTTTGATCAGTGATGAGGAAAGCAAGCATCTAAAAAGGTCAAGGGGGCTGCCCTTCGATATCTCTGCAACATACTTCTCAATATTCCCTGAAAGTTTTAACTTAATACCCTCAGCCGTTCCTTAGATATTCCTGATGCGCCCTTTTGTCAACCAGCATACACGCAGTGTGTTTTAGTGTCTTTGATATCTCTTTCAAAAACCGTGGGGTGGGACGAGGTTATATTAATACAATAGGTATAGTCATTTGACCTTTTGACTATTTTAAACAAGATGGCTATTTCAAAATTGTGATTAAATATTTTTTCAAGGAGGGCAACTAAAAAGGCCAGGATAGGTGGGGGGACTGACAGCCCTCTAATCACTTTCTAACATCCACTTTAACAATTCCTGAACATTTTTACTTAATATACTCAGCCGTTGTGAAATATTGTACATTTTCCTTTTTCTTAAACTGGATGCACATAGTACCTTTTGGTTTGGTATAACATATGCCTCAAATTCTCTGAAACTTCACCCTTAGTCTTTTCGGATACACCCAAAACCGAACATTTCTCCATTCACTACTGATAAATCCTATGTGCAAACAATGGGCAAACTGCATAATTTATCATCCTTGCCCTGGGGCTCCTAGGGACAAGGCATCACTGGAGGCATGGCTGTTAGACTTAGTGTCCAAAATGAACAAAACAACAATTTCAAATTTCATTCCTTGCTAAGCAGAGGGTGTACCTATAAAGGGCAAAGAGGGACAGGGGCTGGTTGCCCTCTAATCTCTCTTTGACATCTCCTCCACTTAACATAAAAAGTATTAAATTAATAACCTCAGCTATTCTTTAGATATTACTGATTTTCCCTCTCCAAAACCAGCAAGCACATAGTGTGTTCTGATTGTGTTCAGAATCCTTCTCGACATTTCCTTAAAATTTCACTTTAATACCCTAAGCTTTTTTTAGAGACCCAGAATCAAATATACCGCCATTCCAATGCAAAAACCTTACATGTTGACAATGGGCAGCTAGCATAACTTGCATCCCTTGCCCTGGAGGCTCTAGGAGCAAGGGCTTGTTAACCTTTTCAATCCTGGAGGCATAGTTGCCTCACCTTTGGACCATATTGAACAAAATGGCAATCTCAAGTTTTTAATGGAGGTATTTGGGGGGAAAAGTCGTAAGAAGGGGGGTCAACTAGTTGCCCTCCGACCATATGTATTCTTAAAATTTAAATTAAAGGGCACTTGAAGTTTCTATTTATAATCAGCTGAGCCCCACCGAAGTTTATACAAGCACCCCTTTTCACCAGAGACACGAAGTGTCTCTGGTGAAAAATAAAATATAATACGTTGAGAAATGGCCCTTCACTATAGGGAACGCTATAGCATTGCCTAGTTATTCTGTCCCCTTATCATGAAACTCTGCATTGTTTTGTGCTGCTATACCTTTTGATGGTGCCACCCCAAAGTCAACTAACAAAATAGAAATAATATGCGAAAATTTAAGAGATTCAAAAGAATGTTTATTGGTCCCCATGGTACGTCTATTTATTTCCTTATTATTTTCTCCTATTTCTTTGAAACATTTAGACCGATACAAAAAAAAAATATAGAAAATACTTACCAGCTAGATTGATAAATAGTACGGATGGCACACAGGAGTGTCTTCATTATGTCATGACTAAGAAATGATTTAGAATCTCACGAGAAAATGATTCTTATACTTTTCTCCCAAAAAAAATTCAGTAAAATTATATGAGCCGTCACGTAGCCTTGCTCATATTTCCAACTACGCAAACATTAACTTTGAATATCCCCTCTTACTGTTTCATATTTTTATTAAGTCTCAAATTAATTTGAAAAAAAGTATCAGATTATTGAATTATTGCAACTCAACTTGTCAACAGCAGGATATAAAACTGTCATGAAGCTGACATGGAAATTTTTCTGGTAAAATTTTAAATAATCTTGTTGAAAAATTTTGAATTAATCAAAATAAAATAAAAAAAGTTTGTCTTTGAATTTATTGAAGCTCCTTACTAAATTTGTGACTGTACACATCAAATTTACGGTTAAACCATTTTCTGATGAATGGTTATACTCACAATATTTACGCATTAGAGTGGAGCATATCACTCCTAGTTCCCATGTTCCAGACCTCCTATACATATATATTTCTTCTTGCTGATGGCATGTTTGGTTGCAAGTTCTCCTCGCCTCTGAATTGAACCAGAAGGAAATCTGGTCTAGAATTTCAGTTTTTGAAACATCTATACATCCTTCTCTGTTACAGAAAACTCAGCTGAATTCTCATAGTTCTGCTCTCTCATATATTGCCAGCATTGCCAGCTTTTTAAAAACATATTTCCCTGAAAGAAAAAAGGTATGGGGTAAACCTTCCCCTTTCTCCATACTTTTTGAAGAAAATGCAGCGAAAAGTTATCCTACTTTGACAAAAGGTCCAATGATACCAGTGTCGTTGTTGAGGGGAAACCCCCCCCCCCCCCAATAATTTGGAGAAAAAAAGTATTAAGTAACTTTGAAACTACTGCTTGTTTTAACTTTCAACTTTGTTCTTTACTCTGAGCAAATAGTTTTTTTTTTTTATTAATCCATCATTTTTAATATAAAAAAAATGAAAAATAGGTGTTCATTACACTTCCTAATATGTTCCATATTAATATTTATGCAAATATACTACACTCGAAACCTTATCATCAAGTAAATAGGTAATCCTATTTAATGGAAAATAGCGAAAACGTGCTATACTTCCTGTTTCGATACGTTTGTTCAGGTCAAATTTTTTCCCCTAATAGGTAAGGGTCTTTTACTTCCTAAAACCGATCAGTTCAAGGTAAGATTCTCTTGTTTTTATACTTTCAAAAATGGATATGAATACAACCTCTACATCTTCAAATAGGACAGAAATGTAATCACTGAAACACAAGAAATCATTGAAAATAAGAATTTTTTTTATTGAAAAACATGAAAAGAAATCATCGAAAAAGTAAATAAGAATTAGTACATTTTATAATAATTTTCGCACTGTAGCTAAATAGGTCAAATCATTCATAGTTTAGTCTTAAAAGTTAGTAGGAGGGAGGGATCAGCTCCAGGAATCATATAATTGTTTTAACTTTTTACTTCTACTATTTGAATAAAAACTCCAATATAGCTCCAAATTCTCTTAATTTTAACTGAAACGACTAGTGACCACTGATAACATCTCATTCCTTGCGTTTTGTAATCACAAACTAACCCATAAATGCAGAACCGTATCCAGGACTTTTTTTCGGAGGGGAGGGGCTTACAAATTTTTTTTTGTGGGGGGGGGAGGTTACAAAGAAAATTGAAAAACGCATAAAAAATTTGTTTGTATTCATTTTTATTACGTTTTTTACGAGTCGGACAAGCATTTCGGGGAGAGGGGGTTCAGACCCCCTAGCCCCCCTGGATACGGCCTTGAATAAATGTAGAGCTGTCTCTATGTAAAATACCATGCTGACTTCTCGCTTCGCTTGTCTAAATAATTCTTTTAACCAGCTCAAAAAAAAGAATTGACATAAATGTGCAGAGGATTATTACTACGAGGATTATTACTCACTCTGCTCGCAGAACAACAGCCTTTCTTGAGTCCTTCAAGTGGGACGTTTTCAACCATCCACCTTACAGCCCAGATCTGGCGCCAAGCGATTATCACCTCTTCATGCATATGAAGAAATGGCTCGGGTCCCAGCGGTTTGATGACGACGAAGAGCTCAAAGATGCGGTTACAGGCTGGCTCAAGGCACAAGCGGGTGATTTTTATGCAGAAGCAATTTCAAAGCTTGTGAAGAGATACGATAAGTGCCTCAATCGTTATGGAGACTATGTCGAAAAATAGTCCAAAGATGTAGTTGTAAGATGTATATATTAAAATATTTTTACTTAACTTGGTGTATTTTTTTCAATCAACCGGAGGTTAGTTTCTGAATTGCCCTCGTATTATTAGTCGTATTTCACGTAACGCAGTGCTACTGCTGTGAGATTTATCTCTGCATCAGCATGCTGTACAAAATGTCTGCTACAAGTAAGATAAAGTGGATCCGAACAATATATGTATATTTTTTCTCACAAATTGGAAATTTCATGCTCACAAGTAAGCGGTACCGGGCCATGCTCTCTATCTATTGTTATCAGTTTTAATATATAGCACTAGGAGACTAAGCTACGAAGTAAATTTTAGAAAAAACATTCAGGGCCCCTCTCTCCCTTACGGGAATGTACACCCCCATACCCTGATTTACCAAAACAAACTTTGTTGTTATTTTTCTAGATTTTTTGTTTGTTTTTTTAAACAAAGGGAACGGTCATTTTAAAACTCTAGGCGTCAATTTTCCCATCCGTTTGTCAACCCTGTTAATTTTTAATTAATATAAGGTTTCTAACACAATGGCGCCAAGAATAAGTCAAATTTTCTGCATATTCTTAGTTAAACAAGGCTCAACGAATACGCTAATAATTCACAGATTTTTTTTAACACTTTAAATTTAAAATATTGTCGCTATTTCAAATATAAAGGAAGTTCCAGGGGGATTCTTTATAGAGGAGAATTTTTGCAGGTGGGGG
Organism: Artemia sp. Qi Xiang Cuo; assembly: GCF_049724085.1. NCBI lineage: Eukaryota > Metazoa > Arthropoda > Branchiopoda > Anostraca > Artemiidae > Artemia > Artemia sp. Qi Xiang Cuo. Next base: position 1,494,565 of record NC_142797.1, on the reverse strand, counting down.
ATCTATCTGCCGAGTGTTTATTATTGGACAACACCCTCTTTTGTTACATTTCATTAAAAAAAACAGCAAACTCTTTATTATTGCTTTATATAGTCAAATTTATAAAGAGCAATTAAACATAAAAATTAGTTTGTAAACGAGCCCATAATTAGCTCTCTATGATGATCATGTGTCCGGCCTAGCTTATCCATTGCAAAAAAAGTCACAGAAGTTGCACTTTTAGTGCACCATGGGGGAGTTTATGACGGTCTTATCAACTCTAGGCATACAAAAAAGGATAAGATTATTTCTTATGACTCCTTAAACAGCTCTGTATGATGTTCCAGTGCCTCAGCGAGGAAAGAAAAATAAGAGGATATATCACTGCAGCTCATGTAAAAAACAGTGATGTTTTGTTGTTGTTCAATCAGTATCGTGTATCTTGCAATTTTCCTGTATAAGATTTCAACAATGGTAAGTTATAGGGTGTACTTTATGATTTGCTAAGATGTCATTTTCCAATCATATGCAACTGAATGACGCAATGCATGGGGTTGCCGGAATAGTGCGTAGTTCAACTGCGAGTCTTTTCTTATGATGGGCACAGGAGTTGAAGGAAGTGGAATGGGGTTATGCACTTTAATATTAACAGTAAATCTGGCAAAGAATCCGAGCTTATTAAACTCACCATCGCTCACCCGAAGTGTTAATAGTACACTACCATCGTCTACACCAACTCGTTGCTGACATCCTTAGTAAAAGCTGAGTCCACTGCTAGTAGAAAGGCCTTATTGACTCGTGACAGGACCACGTGGTTTATGGTTTTGTCAGTGAGAATGAAAAAACAGGAATATTCTCACTTGAAAAAACAGGAATTTTCTCACATTTATGGATGTTTCTTGGACAGTTATGTGTCGGTCAATTTATTTGATGTTTTTCATGGATGTCAACAGTAATTCATGTCTGTTTTATGGTTTTTGTCAGTGAGAATGGAAAAACAGGAATTTTCTCACTTTGATGGATGTTTTCTGGATTATGTCTGACAGGTGATGTCAAGAATGATTGATTTGTCATGAAAAAGGAATGAGTGAAGTTCATTAATGTCTTTGATGTATTTCCAAGAGAATTGTTTCCGAGGCAACTACTACTACTACTAACAACTCATCGCAGCACCAAGCCGCCTGAGGCCAACACAGCTACGCACGCTCCTCCTCCACCCCAATCTAGTCAAAGCCTCCCTTTTTACACCCGCCCACGCAGTTCCCATTTCCTTTAAATCTTTCTTTATGACGTCCTCCCAACCTAGACGGGGACGACCTGCTTTCCGTTTAGCCCTAGATGGTTGGCCGAAAAGAACAATCTTCGGCAGTCTGTCATCCTTCATCCGAACAACATGCCCTGACCACCTCAACCTTTCTTTCATTATAGACCTAGAAAGCGGTATTGAACCACATTTTTCGTATAGCCTATTGTTTGAAATACGGTCAGTCAGCCGGGTACCCAGAACAATCCTTAAGCAATTTCTCTGGAAAACATCTAGCAAATCTTCATCCGCTTTTCGGAGCGTCCATGCTTCAGAGCCATATTTGACCACTGTCATCACTGTAGCTTCTAAGATTCTAATCTTGGTTTGCAGACTTATCTTCCTATTCTTCCAGACTTTTTTTAACTGTGAAAAAACACCCTGAGCCTTGGCTATTCTATTTTTAACATCTTCACTGTTCCCACCATCTTTACTAATAATACTACCAAGGTAAGTGAAACTGCCCACCTGATCAATCTTTTCATTACCCAACGTCACCTTTTCATCTTCACTTATTCCTAGCCTTAGTGACTTGGTCTTCCTAACATTAATTTTCAAACCAATACTAGCACCTTGAACGCGCAAAGCCTCTAAGACTTCATTCATTTTGCTCACACTTTCATCTAGGATGCTTAAATTATCAGCATAATCCAAGTCCAGGAGACTTTTTCCTCCCCATTTGATTCCGTGGTCTCCCATTGCCTTTCCTTTGCTCCTTAAAACAAAGTCCTTCAACATACTCCATAGACAGGGTGATATAACACAGTCCTGCATAACTCCTGATCTAAGACAACACCAGCTGCTAACCTTATGTCCTACCTTACCCGTAGTAGAGTTACTCTCGTGAAAAACATTAATCATTTTATTGTATTTTTCTGGTATACCATACACGGATAAAACCTTTGCTAAAGCTCTTCTATCAACAGAATCAAACGCTTGCTCATAATCTATAAAACTGAGGACCAAAGGTGTTTGAAAACTTAGGCACTTCTCAATTATTAACCTAAGAGTGAAAATTTGGTCAACATATCCTCTACCTTTTCTAAAACCACACTGCTCTTCTCTTAAAACTTTGTCTACGGCATCTCTCAGTCTAAAAAGTATCATATTACTAAGCAATTTGATACCTACAGAGACCAGACTAATGCCTCGATAATTACCGCACTCACTTTTATCACCTTTCTTATAAAGTGGCTTAATTAAGGTTTTCCTAAAATCATTAGGTACTTCCCCTTTTTCAAAAATCATATTCATAATCTCCAATAACTTATTTCTAACCTCAGAGCCACCATATTTAAGAAACTCATTTACTACCCTATCAGCACCTGGAGCCTTATTATTCTTTAATCCTTTTAGTACTGTTTCTAATTCCTCCTCACAAAACAAATCTTCCTTCACATCCAAGGTATCACAAACTTTTTCATTTTCCTCTATATTTTTTCCTGCAACTCTATCTCGGTTAAGCAAATTCTCAAAATATTCGGCCCATCTCGCTTTAGCTTTTGTCTTATCGCTAATTGCCACCCCATTCCTATCTTTAACTGGGACAAGTCCGGATTGACTACTACCTCTCAATTTGTTAACGTGCCAGTACAATATTTTACTATTATGCCGTCTAGCTGCATCTTCTAAATCCTCGGCAATTTTATTCATGGCCTCCACTGCACACCTCCTTAGTTCATATTTCAATACTTTCTCCACTTTCTTTACATTTCTTTTGTTTTCATGTGATCTATCACTCAGATAATTCTTGTACAAGTCTTTTCTCCTTTCTATTAAACTTAAAGCTTTTTCACTAATATTCTTAGCTGCAGTTCTAGCTTTCTTCCCTAATACACCTTCAGCAACTTCACAAATTATTTTTCTAAAATTATTCCAACCATCTTCCACATTATCAAATTTTAAACTCTCAAGTTTGGTATTCAACTGTTCCAGGAAAATTTCTCTCAAATTCTCATCCTGGAGTCTACTAACATCATAACTACCCGGGAGTTAATTACCCTTACGATATTTCAGCTTTAAATTAACCCTTGACACTACTAGATGGTGATCTTTACTTTTAACATCAATAACAGCACTCCTATATACCCTAGTATCTTGTATTGATCCAACCAGTCTTCGATTTACTATAACACAATCAATAAGGTTTGCTGTCTTACCATCACGTGAATACCATGTTAGCTTATAAGCCATTTTATAATCAAACACCTTATTGGTTATAACTAGATTGTTATACCTACAAAATTGCAAAAGTCTGTATCCATTACTGTTTTCTTTTCCCACACCAAATTTACCTAAGCTGGGATACCATCTATTCTTATTTCTACCAACCTGGGTGTTGAAATACCCCAGCAATAACATAATCTTTCTGCCAGGTACCGTGTCTATTTTATCCTGTAACTGTAATTAGGATTAATCTGAGTCACTAGTATCTCAATAAGTAAGTTCTACAGGAGCGTATACAACTATAACTGATACTTTGAACTTACTAGTCATAAAATGAGCAATTAGTATTCTATTATTAATACCTTCCCAGCCTAAACAAGACTTAGCAGCTTCCTTATTCATCATGAGCCCTACTCCCTGTCTATGTAACCCATCCTTCCTGCCTGAGTAAACAAATTCTATATCACCTATTTTCATGCTTCCTACCCCTGGGATATGAGTTTCTGAAACTCCTAATAGATCTAGTTCGAATCGTCTGAATTCGTCAGTCAAAATGTCGATACGATAGTCATTTTTTAATGTCGTGACATTCCAAGTTCCAATTTTCATGTTCTTTAAATCATTGAAATTTGTTTCGCCTCAGGAAAAGCAATGATCCTGGATACCAGTGCAGGACGGGGATCACACATCTTCTCAAGTCTACACCGAAGTGCTTAAGCCGGCTTAGAACCGGACAGCAAGAAGTCCCTGGGACCTCCATGAATGGATGCTTTGTGCAATCCTGGGCGCATCTTGGTCACAGCATGGTTTTCAGCACTTGGCGATGCTCTTCTATCAACAAGAGTCGAAATCCTGCACAGACAATCTCAAGCCTATTACCTCCGACTCATTATATATTCATGCCTACAAATATTATGCTACTACGGGGAGGCAACCCGTAATAGCTAAATTAGCTAGGAAGAGGTTTTTCAGCCCAAAGACGCCCATCAAAACATACCAATCCCAGAAGAATTGTCCATTAGTCAGAATCCCGTGCGAATGCTGTGTCGTTTACTAGGCTATAATTTCCTCGAGGGGTGCCACTCCTCAAGTGGGAATAGAGTTGACCGTCAGGTCCCCAGTCTTGCAGGTACCCCGAAAAGGTCGAGGCAGCCCTTTGCAGAGGCCATTGTCCATAGATCTGGATCTTACGCCCTGCCACAGTTGTCCTCCTATAGAGGATCCTCCCGCGATGGTGTTCTGCATCACCATGCGATTTAACCCATTGCTGGAAGAAGATGTGCAACTCATGGAACTTGTGGATAAACAAGTGGGCCCTTTTGATTGTACATTTGAGGGGCCTTCTTCCTCCTCCGCCTGTATTTATGACCCCGGGCAAGGGTGCCCCAGATTCTATTATGAACCCCGAGGGACAAGGTCCCCCCTTGGTCCATGCCTCCTATGGAGGTACCCTACATATCTGTAGAGCGTTCCCCTATCGCCACCTGGGGACATGCTGAATGGCCTGGGGGAGGCCAGATAAACGGATCACTTTTGTTTTGCAAAGGCAATAACTCAGTGACATATTTACCCTACTACTTATAAATATACATAACTCACTGACTAGGCCTAAATTAGTTATATACAGAAATATACAACTCAGTGACACATTAAACCTACTACTTATAAATATGTGTAACTTACAGACTAGGCCTATATATGTTATATACAGAAATGTTTAACTGAGTGACATATTTAGCCTACCACTAATAAATATGTGTAACTGACTGACAAGGCATATAAGTTATATACAGAAATATATAACTTAGTGACATATTTAGCCTACTCCTTAAAATATGTGTAACTCACTGACTAGGCCTACATAAGTTACATACAGAAATATATAACTCAGTGACAAATTTAGCCTACTACTTATAAATATTTGTAACTCACTGACTAGGCCTATATAAGTTATATACAGAAATATATAACTGAGTAACTTATTTATCCTATTATTTATTAATATGTGTAACTCACTGACTAGGCCTATATAAGTTATATACAGAAATATATAACTGAGTGACATATTTAGCCTACTGCTTATAAATATGTGTAACTCAATGACTAGGCATATAAGTTATATACATAAATATATAACTCAGTGACATATTTAACCTACTACTTATAAATATGTGTAACTCACTGACTAGGCCTATCTAAGTTATATACAGAAATATATAACTGAGTGACAAATTTAGCCTACTACTTAAAATATGTATAATTCACTGACTAGGCCTATATAAGTTATATACAAAAATATATAACTGAGTGACATATTTAGCCTACTGCTTATAAATATGTGTAACTCACTGACTAGGCATATAAGTTATATACAGAAATATATAACTCAGTGACATATTTAACCTACTACTTATAAATATGTGTAACTCACTGACTATGCCTATCTAATTTATATACATAAATATGTAACTGAGTGAAATATTTAGCATACTACTTAAAATATGTGTAACTCACTGACTAGGCCTATATAAGTTATATACACAAATATATAACTGAGTAACTTATTTAGCCTACTTCTTATAAATATTTGTAACTCACTGACAAGGCTTATAAGTTACATACAGAAATATATAACTCAGTGACATATTTAACCTACTACTTATAAATATGTGTAACTCACTGACTAGGCCTATCTAAGTTATATCAGGATTCTTACTATCTTGAGAAGTAAAAGAGTTATGCAAATATATTGTTTCCGGGGTGAAGTTTTTTAATGTCTGACAGATGATGTCATGGTTGATTGATTTGTCACGAAAGGGGAATTAATTTGTTTTTTCTTAGGAGAATTATTGATTCACGAAAGGGGAATTAATTTGTTGTTTCCAAAGAGAATTGTTTCTGAGCGAATGACTATTAATGTCTTTGGAGTTCTACCAAGAGAATTGTTTCTGGGCGAATGTTTTGATCTTAGCGATGAAGTGATTAGCGCGCGAAAGGGTTTCTTAGTAATTTCAAATGTGACAGCACAGGGATGCCAAAGACAAAAGGAACTCGCTGAAATTACGTTTTTGGATTATTTGGGCGAAACCGTTTTAGACATTTTAGGGAATTATTTCGGCGAAACAGTTAGAGACATTTTAAAAGATGATTTTAGAAGATGTTTTAGAAGAGAATTTGAGGGTGAAACTCTGTGGTCGTTATAATACACAAGTTGTATTTGAAAAGTGTTGTGAGGTTCTCTACCCCAACCCCAAAGGGTTCCGATCCCCCTACCCCAACCCCCAAAGAACCCCCCGGTCCCCCAAGGTCCCGGGCTCCCAAAGGACCACCCGGCCCTCAAGGCCTCCCCCAGACCCCAAAGGCCCTCTCCGGACCCCCAAAGAGTCTCCTCCTCATTTTTAATACTTTTTAAGGCTTTATTATATCTTTTCAGAACAAGTTATTTTCTTAATGTCCATCCTAAACCCATTTTACAAGTTGAAGTACCAATCCTTTCACCACAACTCTACTGTAAGGCTTTTCGAAGACCCCAACATCAAGCAATAGTTTTCAAAAGACATTTCAGAGCAACTTCTTTTCTTAATGTTCCCTTCTAAACCCATTTTACAAGTTGAAGCATCCTTCCTTTTCACCCACAACTTTACTTTACAGCTTTTTGGATACCAAGAAATACCTTTCATGTTTTGTCGTGGTTTACCATGTCACAGTTACATCCTCGTGATTTTTCAAAGTTCATTTTGAACTTCTTTCATTGAAATGCAAGAGTTGGAATATTTCAGTAGTGTTTTGTTGTGGTTTATCGTGTCACAGTTACATTCTCTTGATTTTCAACGTTCATTGCGGATTTCTTTCATTGAAATGCAAGAGTTGGAATATTTCAGTAGTGTTTTGTTGTAGTTTACCTTGTCGCAGTTACATTCTCTTAATTTTTCAAAGTTCATTTTAAATTTCTTTCGTTGAAATGAAAGAGTTGGAATATTTCAGTAGTGTTTTATCGTGGTTTATCGTGTCACAGTTACATTCTCTTGATTTTTCAACGTTCATTTGAATTTCTTTCGTTTAAATGCAGGAGTTGGAATATTTCAGTAGTGTTTTGTTGCGGTTTACCTTGTCACAGTTACATTCTCTTAATTTTTCAAAATTGATTTTTAATTTATTTCATTGAAATGCAAGAGTTGGAATATTTCACTAGTGTTTTGTCGTGGTTTGCCTTGTCATAGTTACATTCTCTTGATTTTTCAAAGTTCATTTTGAATTTCTTTCATTGAAATGCAAGAGTTGGAAAATTTCAGTAGTGTTTGTTGTGGTTTACCCTGTCACACTTTCATTCTCTTGATTTTTCAAAGTTCATTTTGATTTTCTTTCGTTGAAATGCGAGAGTTGGAATATTTCAGTAATGTTTTGTTATGGTTTACCTGGTCACAGTTACATTCTCGTGATTTTTCAAAGTTCATTTTGAATTTCTATCGTTGAAATGCAAGAGTTGGAATAATTCAGTAGTGTTTTGTCGTGGTTTACCTCAACACAGTTACATTCTCTTGATTTTTTAAAGTTCATTTTGAATTTCTTTCTTTGAAATGCACGAGTTGGAATATTTCAGTAGTGTTTTGTCGTGGTTTACCCTATAACAGTTACATTCTCGTGATTTTTCGAAGTTCATTTTGGTTTTCTTTCATTGAAATGCAAGAGTTGGATTATTTCAGTAGTGTTTTGTTACGGTTTACGTTGTCACAGTTACATTCTCTTAATTTTTCAAAGTTCATTTTGAGTTTCTATCATTGAAATACAAGAGTTGGAATATTTCAATAGTGTTTTGTTGTGGTTTACCTTAACACAGTTACATTCTCTTGATTTTTCAAAGTTCATTTTGAATTTCTTTCGTTGAAATGCAAGAGTTGGAATATTTCAGTAGTGTTTCGTTGTGATTTATCTTGTCACAGCTACATTCTCTTGAATTTTCAAATTTCATTTTGAATTTCTTTCGTTGAAATGAAAGAGTTGGAATATTTCAGTAGTATTTTGTTTTGGTTTACCTTGTCACAGTTACATTTTCTTAATTTTTAAAAGTTCATTTTGAATTTCTTTCACTGAAATGCAAGAGTTGGAATATTTCATTAGTGCTTTGTCGTGGTTTAGCATGTCACAGTTACATTCTCTTGATTTTTCAAAGTTCATTTTGAATTTATTTCGTTGAAATGCAAGAGTTGGAATATTTCAGTAGTGTTTTGTTGCGATTTACCTTGTCACAATTACATTATCTTAATTTTTCAAAGTTCATTTGAATTTCTATCATTGAAATGCAAGAGTTGGGTTATTTCAATAGTGTTTTGTCATGGTTTACCTTGTCACAATTGCATTCTCTTGATTTTTCAAAGTTCATTTTGGATTTCTTTCACTGAAGTGCAAGAGTTAGAATGTTTCAGCAGTGTTTTCACGTAGTTTACATTCTCGCACTTACATCTTCCTAGTTTTTCAAAGATTACTTTGAATTTATTTAATTGAAATTCAAGAGTTGGAATATTTAAGTAGTGTTATTAAGTCGTTTACCTTGTTACAGTTACATTCTCTTAATTTTTCAAAATTAATTTTGAATTTCTATCATTGAAATGCAAGAGTTGGAATATTTCAGTAGTGTTTTGTTGTGGTTTAGCTTAACACAGTTACATTCTCTTAATTTTTCAAAGTTCATTTTGGATTTCTTTCGTGAAATGCAAGAGTTGGAATATTTCAGTAGTGTTTTGATGTGGCTCACCTTGTCACAGCTACATTCTCGTGATTTTTCAAAGTTCATTTTGAATTTCTTTCGTTGAAATGCAAGAGTTGGAACATTTCAGTAGTTTTTTGTTGTGGTTTACCTTGTCTCAGTTACATTTTTTTGATTTTTAAAAGCTTATTTTGAATTTCTATTATTTAAATTCACGAGTTGGAATATTTCTGCAGTGTGCTGTTGTGGTTTACAAAGTCTTAGTTATAATCTCTTGATTTTTTAAAGTTCATTTTGAATTTCTTTCACTGAAATGCACGAGTTGGAATATTTCAGTAGTGTTTTGTCGTGGTTTACCTTGTCACACTTACATTTTCTTGATTTTTCAAAGTTAATTTTGAATTTATTTCGTTGAAATGCAAGAGTTGGAATATTTCAGTAGTGTTTTGTTGTGGTTTACCTTGTCACAGTTACATTCTCTTAATTTTTCAAAGTTCATTTGAATTTATATCATTGAAATGCAAGAGTTGGGTTATTTCAATAGAGTTTTGTCGTGGTTTACCATGTCACAATTGTATTCTCTTTATTTTTCAAAGTTCATTTTGGATTTCTTTCATTGAAATGCAAGAGTAAGAATATTTCAGTAGTGTTTTGTTGTGTTTTACCTTGATACAGTTACATTTTCTTGATTTTTCAAAGTTCATTTTTAATTTTTTTCGTTGAAATGGAAGAGTTGGAATATTTCAGTAGTGTTTTGTTGTGGTTTACCTTGTCAGTTTTATTTCTTGATTTTTCAAAGTTCATTTTGAATTTCTTTCGTTGAAATGCAAGAGTTGGAATATTTCAGTAGTGTTTTGTCGTGGTTTACCTTAACACAGTTACATTCTCTTGATTTTTCAGAGTTCATTTTGATTTTCTTTCGTTGAAATGCACGAGTTGGAATATTTCAGTAGTGTTTTGTCACGATTTACCTTGTCACAGTTACATTCTCTTAATTTTTCAAAGTTAATTTTGAATTTCTTTCGTTGAAATGCAAGAGTTGGAATATTTCAGTAGTGTTTTGTTACGGTTTACCTTGTCACAGTTACATTCTCTTAATTTTTCAAAGTTCATTCTGAATTTCTATCATTGAAATGCAAGAGTTGGGTTATTTCACTAGTGTTTTGTTGTGGTTTACCTTGTCACAGCTACATTCTCTTTATTTTTCAAAGTTCATTTTGGATTTCTTTCGTTGAAATGCAAGAGTTGGAATATTTCAGTAGTATTTTGTCGTGGTTTACCTTGTCACAGTTACATTCTCTTAATTTTTCAAAGTTCATTTTGAATTTCTTTCGTTGAAATGCATGAGTTGGAGTAATTCAGTAGTATTTTGTCATGGTTTACCTTGTCACAGTTACATTCTCTTGATTTTTCAAATTTGAATTTGAATTTCTTTCATTGCAATGCAAAAGTTGGAAAATTTCAGTAGTGTTTTGTTATGGTTTACCTTAACACAGTTACATTCTCTTGATTTTTCTAAGTTCATTTTGATTTTCTTTCGTTGAAATGGAAAAGTTGGAATATTTCAGTAGTGTTTTATTATAGTTTACCTTGTCACAGTTACATTCTCTTGATTTTTCAAAGTTCATTTTGAATTTCTTTCGTTGAAATGCAAGAGTTGGAACATTTCACTAGTGTTTTGTCGTGGTTTACCTTGTCACAGTTACATTCTCGTGATTTTTCAAAGTTCATTTTGAGTTTCTTTCATTGAAATGCAAGAGTTGGAATATTTCAGTAGTGTTTTGTTGTGGTTTATCTTATCACAGCTACATTCTCTTGATTTTTCAAAGTTCATTTTGAATTTTTTTCATTGAAATGCAAGAGTTGGATTATTTCAGTAATGTTTTGTCATGGTTTACCTTGTCACAGTTACATTCTCTTGATTTTTCAAAGTTCATTTTGAATTTTTTTCGTTGAAATGTACGAGTTGGAATAATTCAGTAGTGTATTGTCGTGGTTTACCCTGTCACACTTTCATTCTCTTGATTTTTCAAAGTTTATTTTCGATTTCTTTCGTTGAAATGCAAGAGCTGGAATATTTCAGTAGTGTTTTGTCATGGTTTACCATTTCACAGTTACATTCTCTTAATTTTTCAAAGTTCATTTTGATTTCTTTCATTGAAATGCAAGAGTTGGAATATTTCAGTAGTGTTTTGTCATGATTTACCATTTCACAGTTACATTCTCTTGATTTTTCAAAGTTCATTTTCGATTTCTTTCGATGAAATGCAAGAGTTGGAATATTTCAGTAGTGTTTTGTCATGATTTACCATTTCACAGTTACATTCTCTCAATTTTTCAAAGTTCATTTTGAATTTCTTTCGTTGAAATGCAAGAGTTGGAATATTTCAGTAGTGTTTTGTTGCGGTTTACCTTGTCACAGTTACATTCTCTTAATTTTTCAAAGTTCATTTGAATTTCTATCATTGAAATGCAAGATTTGGGTTATTTCAATAGTGTTTTGTCGTGGTTTACCTTGTCACAATTGCATTCTCTTAATTTTTCAAAGTTCATTTTCGATTTCTTTCGATGAAATGCAAGAGTTGGAATATTTCAGTAGTGTTTTGTCATGGTTTACCTTGTCACAGTTACATTCTCTTGATTTCTCAAAGTTCATTTTGAATTTATTTCGTTGAAATGCAAGACTTGGAATATTTCATTAGTGTTTTGTCATCGTTTACCTTGTCACAGTTACATTCTCTTGATTTTTCAAAGTTCATTTGAATTTTTTCGATGAAATGGAAGAGTTGTAATATTTCAGTAGTGTTTTGTAGTGGTTTAGTTTGTCACAGTTACATTCTCATGATTTTTCAAAGTTCATTTTTTAATTTTTTCGATGAAATGCAAGAGTTGGAATATATCAGTGGTGTTTTGTAGTGGTTTACTTTGTCACAGTTACATTCTCTTAATTTTTCAAAGTTCATTTTGGATTTCTTTCGTTGAAATGCAAGAGTTGGAATATTCCAGTAGTGTTTTGGCATGGTTTACCTTGTCACAGTTACATTTTCTTAATTTTTCAAAGTTCATTTTGAATTTCCTTCGTTGAAATGCAAGAGTTGGAATATTTCAGTAGTGTTTTGTTGTGCTTTACCATGACACAGTTACGTTCTCTTAATATTTCAAAGTTCATTGTGGATTAGGTTAGGTTAGGCTAGAACAAGTTAGGTTAGGTTAGGTTAAGTTAGGTTAGGCTAACATAGCCTAACCTAAATTAAGAGAATGTAACTGTGACAAGGTAAACCACGACAAAACACTACTGAAATATTCCAACTCTTGCATTTCAACGAAAGAAATTCAAAATGAACTTTGAAAAATCAAGAAAACGTAATTGTGACAAGGTAAACCACAACAAAACACTACTGAAATATTCCAACTCTTACATTTCAACGAAAGAAATTCAAAATGAACTTTGAAAAATTAAGAGAATGTAACTGTGACAAGGTAAACCACGACAAAACACTACTGAAATATTCCAACTCTTACATTTCAACGAAAGAAATTCAAAATGAACTTTGAAAAATCAAGAGAATGCAACTGTGACAAGGTAAACCACGACAAAACACTATTGAAATAACCCAACTCTTGCATTTCAATGATAAAAATTCAAATGTACTTTGAAAAATTAAGAGAATGTAACTGTGACAAGGTAAACAAAAGCCAAACACTACTCAAATAATCAAACTCTTGCATTTCTATAAATAAAAGTCAAAATGAACTTTGAAACATGAAGGGAATTTAACTTTAACATGGTTAACCATGACAAAACAGTATTGAAATAATCCAACTCTTGCATTTAAGTGAAAGAAATCCAAAATGGACTTCGGAAAATCCTTAGAACGTAACTTTGACAAGGTAAACCATGACATAACACTACTGAAATATTCCAACTCTTGTATTTCAACGAAAAAAATCAGAAATGATCTTTGAAAAATCAAGAGAATGCAATTGTGACAAGGTAAATCACGACAAAACACTATTGAAATAACCCAACTCTTGCATTTCAATGATAGAAATTCAAATGAACTTTGAAAAATTAAGAGAATGTAACTGTGACAAGGTAAACCGCAACAAAACACTACTGAAACATTCCAACCCTTGCATTTCAACGAAAGAAATTCAAAATGAGCTTTGGAAGATCAAGAGAATGTAACTGTGACAAGCTAAACCACGAAAAAGCACTACTGAAATATTCCAACTCTTACATTTCAAGGAAAGAAATCCAAAATGAACATTGAAAAATTAGGGTAATGAAAGTTTTACATTTTAAACAATAATAAGAAACAATTAAAACAATCCAACTTTAGCATTTCAACGAAAGAAATCCAAAATGAACTATGAAAAATCCAGAGAATGCAACTTCTAGATGGTAAAGCATAACAAAAAACTAGTGATAAATTACAACTCTTGCATTTAAACGGAAGAAATTCAAAATGAACTTTGAAAAATCAAGAGAATGTAGCTGTGACAAGGTAAAGCACAACAAAACACTTCTGAAATATTCCAACTCTTGCATTTCAACGAAAGAAATCCAAAATGAACTTTGAAAAATCAAGAGAATGCAATTGTGACAAGGTAAACCACGACAAAACACTATCGAAATAACCCAACTCTTGCATTTCAATGATAGAAATTCAAATGAACTTTGAAAAATCAAGAGAATGTAACTGTGACAAGCTAAACCACGACAAAACACTAATGAAATATTCCAACTCTTGTATTTCAATGAAATAAATCCAAAATGAATTTTTGAAAATCAGGAGAACGTAATTATGACAAGATAAACCACGATAAAACACTACTGAAATATTCCAACTCTTGCATTTCAAGGAAAGAAATCCAAAATGAACTTTGAAAAATCAAGAGAATGTAACTGTGACAAGGTAAACCACGACAAAACACTATTGAAATAACCCAACCCTTGCATTTCAATGATAGAAATCCAAATGAACTTTGAAAAATTAAGAGAATGTAACTGTGACAAGGTAAACCGCAACAAAACACTACTGAAATATTCCAACTCTTGCATTTCAGCGAAAGAAATTCACAATGAGCTTTGAAAAATCAAGAGAATGTAACTGTGACAAGCAAAACCACGACAAAGCACTACTGAAATATTCCAACTCGTGCATTTCAGTGAAAGAAATTCAAAATGAACTTTGAAAAATCAGGAGAATGTAACTATGACAAGGTAAACCACGACAAAACACTACTGAAATATTCCACCTGTTGCATTTCAACGATATAAATACAAAATGAAATTTGAAGAATCAAGAAATGTAAGTTTTTAAATTTAAAACAAGACAAAACACAACTGAAATATTCCAACTATTGCATTTCAATGAAAGAAATTCAAAATGAAATATGAAAAATCAAGATAATGTAACTGTGACACGGTAAACCACAACAAAACACTACTGAAATATTCCAACTCTTGCATTTCAACGAAAGAAATTCAAAATGAACTTTGAAAAATTAAGAGAATGTAACTGTGTTAAGGTAAACCACAACAAAACACTACTGAAATATTCCAACTCTTGCATTTCAACAAAAGAAAATCAAAATGAACTTTGAAAAATCAAGAGAATGTAACTGTGTTAAGGTAAACCACAAGAAAAAACTTCTGAAATATTCCAACTCTTGCATTTCAATGAAAGAAATTCAAAATGAACTTTGAAAAATCAAGAGAATGTAATTGTGACAAGGTAAACCATGACAAAACACTACTGAATTATTCCAACTCATGCATTTCAACGAAAGAAATTCAAAATGAAGTTTGAAAAATCAAGAGAATGTAACTGTGACAAGGTAAACCACGACAAAACACTACTGAAATATTCCAACTCTTGCATTTCAACGAAAGAAATCCAAAATGAACTTTGAAAAATCAAGAGAATGTAGCTGTGACAAGGTAAACCACAACAAAACACTAGTGAAATAACCCAACTCTTGCATTTCAATGATAGAAACTCAGAATGAACTTTGAAAAATTAAGAGAATGTAACTGTGACAAGGTAAACCGTGACAAAACACTACTGAAATATTCCAACTCTTGCATTTCAACGAAAGAAATTCAAAATGAGCTTTGAAAAATCAAGAGAATGTAACTGTGACAGGGTAAACCACGACAAAATACTACTGAAATATTCCTTCTCGTGCATTTCAACGAAAGAAAATCAAAATGAACTCTGAAAAATCAAGAGAATGTAACTGTGTTAAGGTAAACCACGACAAAACACTACTGAATTATTCCGACTCTTGCATTTCAACGATAGAAATTCAAAATGAACTTTGAAAAATCACGAGAATGTAACTGTGAGAAGGTAAACCATAACAAAACATTACTGAAATATTCCAACTCTCGCATTTCAACAAAAGAAAATCAAAATGAACTTTGAAAAATCAAGAGAATGAAAGTGTGACAGGGTAAACCACAACAAACACTACTGAAATATTACAACTCTTGCATTTGAATGAAAGAAATTCAAAATCAACTTTGAAAAATCAAGAGAATGTAACTGTGACAAGGTAAACCATGACAAAACACTACTGAAATATTCCAACTCTCGCATTTCAATGAAATAAATTCAAAATGAACTTTGAAAAATTAAGAGAATGTAACTGTGACAAGGTAAACCGCAACAAAACACTATTGAATTATTCCAACTCTTGCATTTCAACGAAAGAAATCCAAAATGAACTTTGAAAAATCAAGAAAATGTAACTGCGACAAGGTAAACTACAGCAAAACACTACTGAAATATTCCAACTCTTGCATTTCAACGAAAGAAATTCAAAATGAACTTTGAAAAATCACGAGAATGTAACTTGCGACAAGGTAAACTACAAGAAAACACTACTGAAATATTCCAACTCTTGTATTTTAATGAAAGAAATCCGCAATGAACGTTGAAAAATCAAGAGAATGTAACTGTGACAGGATAAACCACAACAAAATACTACTGAAATATTCCAACTCTTGCATTTCAATGAAAGAAATTCAAAATGAACTTTGAAAAATCACGAGAATGTAACTGTGACAAGGTAAACCATGACAAAACATGAAAGGTGTTTCTTGGTGTCCAAAAAGCTGTAAAGTAAAGTTGTGGGTGAAAAGGAAGGATGCTTCAACTTGTAAAATGGGTTTAGAAGGGAACATTAAGAAAAGAAGTTGCTCTGAAACGTCTTTTGAAAACTATTGCTTGATGTTGGGGTATTGGAAAAGCCTTACAGTAGAGTTGTGGTGATAGGATTGGTACTTCAACTTGTAAAATGGGTTTAGGATGGACATTAAGAAAATAACTTGTTGTTAAAATATATAATAACGCCTTAAAAAGTATTAAAAAGGGGGAGGGGACTCTTTGGGGGTCCGGAGAGGGCCTTTGGGGTCTGGGGGGCGTTGGGGGCCGGGTGGTCCTTTGGGAGCCGGGGACCTTGGGGGACTGGGGGCTTCCTTCGGGGTTGGGGTAGGGGGATCGGAACCCTTTGGGGTTGGGGTAGAGAACCTCACAACACTTTTCAAATACAACTTGTGTATTATAACGACCACAGAGTTTCACCCTCAAATTCTCTTCTAAAACATCTTCTAAAATCATCTTTTAAAATGTCTCTAACTGTTTCGCCGAAATAATTCCCTAAAATGTCTAAAACGGTTTCGCCCAAATAATCCAAAAACGTAATTTCAGCGAGTTCCTTTTGTTTTTGGCATCCCTGTGCTGTCACATTTGAAATTACTAAAAAACCCTTTCGCGTGCTAATCACTTCATCGCTAAGATCAAAACATTCGCCCGGAAACAATTCTCTTGGTAGAACTCCAAAGACATTAATTGACATTCGCTCGGAAACAATTCTCTTTGGAAACAACAAATTAATTCCCCTTTCGTGAATCAATAATTCCCCTTAGATACAACAAATTAATTCCCCTTTCTTGACAAATCAATCAACCATGACATCATCTGTCAGACATTAAAAAACTTCACCCCGGAAACAATTCTACTGGTCGAACTCCAAAGATATTAATAAACTTTGCCTCGGAAACAATTATCTTGGAAATACATCAAAGACATTAATGAACTTCACTCATTCCTTTTTCATGACAAATCAATCATTCTTGACATCACCTGTCAGACATAATCCAGAAAACATCCATCAAAGTGAGAAAATTCCTGTTTTTCCATTCTCACTGACAAAAACCATAAAACAGACATGAATTACTGTTGACATCCATGAAAAACATCAAATAAATTGACCGTCGTCCAAGAAACATCCATAAATGTGAGAAAATTCCTGTTTTTTCAAGTGAGAATATTCCTGTTTTTTCATTCTCACTGACAAAAACCATAAACCACGTGGTCCTGTCACGAGTCAATAAGGCCTTTCTACTACTGCTTAATGTGTGTTTGTTTAATGTGTTTGCACTGTTTATTTCTGTGTTCTGCAATATGTTTTAATTTAACTGAGTATCGTCTTTGCTAAATACTAACTTTTCTTCGTTATTGCTTCAAGAAAAATGTCCTATGTAAGACTTAGGAAAGGAACAGGCTATCCTTAGTTTTTAACCACTTGGTACACCCCCCCCCCATTAAGCGTAAGATTTCTCATGTGGTCCCAAGATAGGGACAGCTGGGCTACTATGTATTCTGTAGATTATTATTTCTTAATAAACGCATCCTTAGGTTCAGTGATGTAAAAAATCCAAACTTCCGGTTCTTTAACCAGTTCCGTAAAAAACAGCTTTGTCCAGCTCTCAACTTTGATGTGTTTTATAACGTTATTAAAAATATAATTTGTGTCAATTTTAATTGGTTGTAACAGGCTAATGAAATCAATAATGGGTAGAGCTTCTTACTTACTTTCTTTGGCCAGAACTAACTTTATAAAGCAACGGAAAGTAGAACAAGAGGAAAAAGGTATCGAAAAGGGATTTGATTCCCATCTACGTCTTCTTATAGTAACATGACGACAAGAAATGGAGACAATCTTAACAGTGAAAGCAGCGCAACTTTGACCAAATTAATTAACAAAAATGATCCAATGAATGGTCAGACCTCAGCTTTGGTTCATATTTGTGATGGCCCCTTTCAACAAAGAGACTTGATTTTCCCTTAGACTAACTGGAGAAAATTCGGAACAGAATCTTCAGAATTTTTAGACATCTTTAAAACACATATAGACTTGCATTTTTCTCAAGTGGTCTAACACCCCTTTTACAAAAGGTGGTTTTAGAGGAAAGGGGTTGAAGAGGCACTCGCCCCGGGTACAAAAATATTAGGGGCACAAATTTGAAATATTTAATCTAGCATTTATAATCATATTTTAATTTTATTTTAATTATCTTTATTAAAATAAAGTAGAGGGTATAGTTGGCAGCAAGTTAGTCACTTACTATAATATTTATATAACAATACTGAATACTTACTGTAAGTATAAGCAAATTGAAGAGTCCAGAACCGCCAATGCTTTCTCCTGAAGTATAACCCATGCTCATTGACTATTCGGAGGTGGACCCCCAATAAAAATGCTGAAGCTACACCCTTAAAGGATACCCTCTCTAATAGCTGGTACAAAACTAAACTAGCAACACGAAAGGCAAATAAAGACTAATCCAGCAAATTTCCCCAAGAAGAACAATTACCATAAGAATTGGCAAAGCAAAAAAGGGGTTAAACACCTGAAAAGGGTTTAAATTGAGACAATGCTAACAAAAAAAAATTAAAGATCGGAGAACTCAAAGGAGAGCCAATATCTACAAAATACTAAACTTTGTATAAACTGATAAAGGTGTTGTTTTTGAGTTTCTCAAGGTTCTTTATTCTAAGTTAATTAAAGAAACTTTTCCCACAAATAGAGTTTTTCAAAAAAAAGAAAAGAACACCATTAAACCAAAAATGAACAAAAATAGCATCAAATAATCTACAAAGCATTCAACTACCACAAATCAGTATCAATAAACAAATGAAACCCAAAATAAACATAAATTAAAATAAATAACAGAGTCAATCTCAAAACGCGCAGAAATTAATTTGAGTAGGGTTCTAACACCCTATGCTTTCTAAAAGCCAGAATATAATTTGTACTTTACTGCAAAAATTCAAATGAATTTACTGAAAAAAAGTGTGCAGTGTCAGTTTAATATACATATGCTGGGGTTATAAAAATGAAAACATTTAAAAGAATTTCTGGAAACTACGTCGGAGTTATGTCTAATTTCTGGAAACTAGGTGTAAGGTATGCCCCCTTGGCATAGCTCACAATCCTTGCCCTGAGGGCTATAGGGGGAATGTCCTACTCAAAGACCTAATTTCATAATCTTTCAACTACGTTTAACAAAGTGGCTATTTCAAAACTTTGATTAGATGTGTTTGGAGAAATGATGAGTGTGAAAGAGGGTTACTTGCCTTTCAGTCACTTTCGACTATTGAAAAGGGCACAAGCCCTTCCAATTTCCAATCGAATGAGCCCTTTTCGAAGTTTCTAAGACAACTCCTTCGATACGAAGTGCCCTGGTGTAAAACCAAACAAAAAAATAATATTAATACATTGTGCAAACATCGTTCTTTACTTGGGCAGTGCCATTGCGCTGCCTATAATAAGTATAAATAAATTACAACATTTTTTATTTTTCTGTTTGTGGGGAGAAGATCTCGTATACCAGTGACGGCTAGCCGACGGATGTCGTGCTAGCCGAGTGGTTGACGCGCCGGATTTGGAATCCTTTGTCCATAGGATGGGGTTCAATTCCAGGTGTGGTATGTTATTTAGTTTTGCCCGGGGGTCAGTGACGTGACTCTGCAAGCTCAGCTAGAGTTGACCCAGCTCTGAATGGGTCCCCGGAGAACTCTGGGGAAAGTAAGCAGGAAGGGTCTGTTAAAGCACAGGATGGCTAGTCCCCATTCTGTTTTTGCCCTTCCTGGATGAAGGGCTTTGAACCAGAGATCAGCACCGTCATTTTGGACTTTAAGGGTCAAGTTTCATATCCTTTCCTCTTTCTCCAACGACGGATTGGGTCTCAGGTTCCTGTATTCACTGCCAGAACAACGATTTTCATAAATTACAAAAGCTGCACTATAAAAAAAAGTAGCTTTTTCACTAACAAAAATGGCTGAATGGGCTCAGAATACTTTGGATACCAAATATGGTCATGATTGTCTTAGATATGAATGCACCAGTGACCCTATTTTGAACCATTACTACCAAGCAATAGTACAAGAACCGTCAGTTTTAGAAACTAAATCACCAGGCTCAAAACTTTTGTGTTGTCTTGGTTAAAGAAACACAATTTTTCTTAACTTCCGTTACTGTTTCTTTGTTGTTTTTTTTATGCTTTCTTTCTTTCATGTATAATGGAAGCGTGGATTTGCACAGATAGGCTAAATTTGGCTATAGTTTTAGCAATTATGGCATAGTAAAAGACAGAAATCAGAAAAAAATATACCTTTTGACATACCCAGACTTTACATTCAATGCATAAGGAGATGAACATTATTTTAAACAAGAAAAGGAAAGAAACTCCGAAAGTCAATAGGATCCTGCTTAACTAGGTTATTTATCTCTGTGTTTTTGTTCAGTATGGACTGAATATCTGTCAAGGGATACGTTGAGTTCCCTAACCCTCTCTAAATTTCCTTTCCTTGCATTTTAGAGTTTAAAGAATGGATTTTTTGGGTATTTTCATTAAATAACTTGTTTTGTTATTTTTATTGAAAAATGCCTTTTATCCGTATTTTTATTGAAAAAAAAAAACAACCAAATTGCAATCCTACCCCCCCCCCCCACAGACTATGAAGAATACATCTTGTTTCTCCCCTCCAACGTTTTCGTACATTGGCACCCATGATTAACCCTTAAATCAGATGAAAATTTATCTTACTTTTTGACAGTTTTAAATTGATTGGTCATCTCAGAATTTTTTTTTCCTAAGTATTTTGCCCTTATTATGGTCAACAGTTTATTTTTTACAGCACAAAATGACATAAATTGACACTTTTGCTTGGTACGACCTGAAATTGGTGGGTTATTCTACTTTCACTGTTGTATCAGTCTTGAATACATGGTTCGTGAGAAAGGACATTGCAAAGTGCACATGGTACAGGAACAATGGCAGAACAGAAAAGGTGCTAGATTTCATCATTATTAGACGACTCTGGCTCTCGTCTGTCTAGAAATGCTGCCCATACAGAGGGCCGATCTCGGCAATGCGGACCACCGTCTTGTTTTTGCAAGGATCAAACTTTGACTGAGGGCCAACAAGAGTAACTCCTCTTCCTCCAAGAAGACAGATACATCTCGATTGTAGCACGATCCCTTGGTTCGCGAGCGGTTTATAGTTGAAGTCTCCAACCGCTTAGATGCTCTCTTACAGTGTTCAGAAAGCGAGTCAGCATGGAAAACTTTTAAGGACAAAGTTCTCACAGCAGCCAAAGAAGCTGTGGGCTCTTAACAGCAGAAAAATGTGGATAAGCAGCCAGAAATTAGAACTAATCGAGCAGAGACAGTGAACGAGACTACGAGGAGATATAACACTATACAGACAGCTCAACAAACAACGTAACTATATGCTCTACAAGGACAAGAACGGCTTTATAAAGCCAATAAACTCGAGTTAGCTGTCCAAAAGAAAGACATTGGCACAACATTCAAGATTCTGTATGAGCTGACCGGCCAAAAGACCATGGTGTCCGCAAGCTTGAAAGCAGCGAACGTAGAAACAATAAACGATCAGTGAAAATGTCTATGTTTATGGGAGAAACACTTCGATAAGCTGCTAAATTCAGATCCGCCACATGGCATTGACACAAGGCTCGTCACTGCCAGTGCAGAGGCTATCCTTGCCCCTGACGACGCCGGATTTTTGCCAGAGGATTAGATCCGCCTTAAAAACAAAATTTAAAACAACAAAGCAGCTAGCACCTGTGGCATCAATTCTCTAATGGGGGGGTTTTCTTTTTTAATATTTGCAATCGCATAGCTTGGTTAGTTAAAGCTAATTCTAATGGGGGGGTTTTCAAAACGACTAATTCTTATATCCCTTTTGAGGATTACCGATTAATTTATTCAATAGGAAATTTAGTTAAACTCTTGGCTGGCGGTTCGCGAGTGGCTTACCTGAGTGGAGGCTAAACTTCTAGAGTGGGGAGCTTAATCTGGGAATGCGTGTAGGGAGCTTATATTAACGACCATACTGAGTCGACATCAGATTGATGAGTTTCAGTTTCCCTTAGGAGCGAGGGGAGCCACAAGGACTAACGAGCTTGAGAAATATTAACACAAGAGAATAAAATAAAATAGTAATGCATTTATTGTTACTTACATAATAGTCGCAGAGTTCTCGGTTGAATTAACAAAATAGAAACACAGGTCTCCAACAACAAATTGTACTGAGACGATATAACACTAAGTTTGTACACTGGTGGAATGTTACTTCAAAAGTTCATTACAACAAAATCATGGTAAGAAACTGGTAAAAGACTGGTGTAAGACTCAAACTGAACTCCAAACTAAGACTCCTAGTCGACTGCAAAAGACTGAAAATAGACTCAAAATAGACTGGCGCAAAATTGTTAAGTCCTAACTATCTATCCTCTGCAATTTTGCCGGGGGTTACGTTTAGGCGTTGCTAAAAGTATATTTTGCAACTCTTATTGGTTGCATTATTTGCCCTGCATTACTATTGGGCAGGCTTGCACCAATGGGCTGCTTGGGTTTAATTCAAGTTTATGACTTTTAAGATGTCACTCTGGAATTTTTCTAACAATTAAAAATTCTACACTGCAATATTCTGCTAGCAGGTGTTGCTTAATTTATGACTTTTAAGATATCACTTTGGAATGTTTTCGAACGATCAAAGTTTTATATTGTAACATTTTCCCAGCAGGGTGTCGCTTAATTTTCAGAAGACTTATATTTTATTTCTTTTAAAATTTGTAAATGATAATAAAATTTAATTTCACTAAGACACCGGGTTTTAAATTTAGTCTCCAGAACAATGCAATTAGCTTAAGCAAATATATTTTGCATCTCGAGTGACTACTTTTTTTGTATTGTAAATCTTACTCTCTTGATTATTTGGTATTTTCGAGCTCTTATTATTCCAACACAGGTGTTAGTCACCTGTGGTATAAGATTTGGTCAAGCTAATATTTATTGAATACTTTGGAGACGGGGGGTCGGATTTACTTATTACATTTTCTGTGGGAAAGATTTTTTGTTTAATTAACTACGTTTATTTCAGTATTTTTAAATTGAACGCTTGATATTTGTTTGATTTGTAGGTTACTAGAATTTTCGGATTCATATTCTTGGGTGATGTTATTTTACTGGGGTAACTTTAATTGGGAAATTTTGATGTATATTGTTTGAGAATCGATCCCATTACATATCATCCATCCCATCTTTAACTATTTCCTAATCGTTGTATTATCTCCAAACAATTTTAAATTTTATTTTTTATTTTTTTTCAAAATAATTTATTTTGTACTAATTAATTGAATTAGTACTTTTATAATATTCATATATTTTTTTTTATATACATGATTGCTCTACTAGACTATATATGTAACAACATCACTTTTAAAGTTTATGGCCTACTCACTAGATTTGGCGAAGGAGTCAAAGAGTTTCTACATTAGGTTGTGTGATTATATAGTAATTATTATATCCTCCACCTAACACTAAGTTTACCTTCACCTGATACGTTTATATTATCACTGAAAATGGTACATATTTGCCTTTTCTAAAACTTGACTATACTTCCACCTGATGCTATAATGACACGATTATATTTTTATTCCTTCACCTGATATGCTAATACTTCTACACGGCTTCAACTAGTTAAGTTCCGCTTTTGTAATTACTTTATTATTTAACGTGGTACATATTCTCTACTTCTAATGCTAGTTTATACTTCCACCTAACGCTATATTGGTATGATAAGTATCTGACTTCAAAAACATCTAACTACGTCTAAAACATCTAACTACATCTAAATTTTTAACACACTGAAATTAAAATAATTTGCGAGAAAAAGTTTGACACATTAATAGATTATAAGTTTAATGTCTGATCGCAACACTTGGATAAGGTAGCTTGCACTGGTTTTCATCTGTTTTGTGATAAGCTTTTCAATATTCATTAAAGTAACAAGTTAGATACATAAGGTTTCACACTTACTTCATCATTCTACGTGTCTATAATACTCACATAAGTTGTCACTCTTACTTTAGGCTTCCATTCAGTTAATTACTTTGTTGGCTAATTGTTTGTGGTTTGTCTTCTTGGCGTTTCGCTTTTTGGCACTTGTTCCTAGGGATAAGTGTTTATGTTTTTCACAAGTACGACTACACGCATAAAACTGTCCGTGCGTGGTTTGTCACATCGTATACGAGGGGTTGATGTCGTGGATTTGTTGAATTGTATCCTAGGTACGTAACCCTTTTGAATTAATTACATGAAATGGGTATCTTGATCGCTAGCTGGGTATCTCTTCTTGACACTTTTTATCCTCGGAAAATCTAATACTCGTACAGTCTGTATTTCCCGTAAATTGTCTACGTTTAGTCCATCTTTCATTTGGACTTTGGGCTGTGTTACGACACTTAACGTTATCTACGGCATGATCAAAACTTGATCTAAGGACCTTGGCTCGACGCATTGTCTTTGATTTCCGGTTAAATTATACACAATCATTGAGGGCTTAATTATGGAGATTAAAACAATAATAACAGTTTGGTTCTCTTCTCCGAACACTTCATTTTGGGAAAAAATTTTATCACATACAGTCTATATTTCCCTTTAATTGATCATTTTTGATTTTTCTTCTCATGGAGGATGGTTAGGTTTTGCGACATTTAATAATGATTGGATGGCGTCAAAACTTAAGCTTTTGATGTTGGTTTAACATATTGTCTCTGATTTGGGGCTTAAGATACATGATCCTTGAGGGATTGACCCTAGGGTTATTCCTGGTGTTTCAAACATTGAATCTTAAGGCCGTTGCCGTCTGAAGATAGTTATCGACGGTCTCCACGTAGTTTTACAACGTTGCGGTCGAGGCGGTTCTCTAGGTAATTATTAATTCAGGTATATATACGTATATGTGGGGTTCTTGGTTTGCCAATATTTCTTGAGATAATGATACCTGGTACTAGGCTTGGGTGACTTGGAATGTCATCGGGATATTGTCTTCAGGGACTTTCTTGGTGAGTAGTTATCGGCGGTTGATGAATGATGAAAGTAGATGCTACTGGGTTGTATCCGTGTTGCTTACTGGTACACCAATAATTAATTTGCACTGGTTACTCTGCTTCCTAGAATATAAATATCTGGGCAGAATCATATGCTCTTTACAATTACATAAGTTACAAAACATACAGCAATAATATACAACTTACATAATACCATGCGGGGACTATTTTATAAATAGTAGTCGTGATTAGACATATGAATAATATCAATTTTAGTATGGGTACACTTAAACTCGACGATAGAGCAATTAAGGGCAACTCTCGTGCTTTTACATGTATTTTGCAGCAATCACTAGATTATTGTGATATAAGCAAAGTTATTATAGGACAAATGATTATGTTTACAAAAAAAATAACACTATAAGATTTTCAAGATTTGGTGACTATATGTAAACATGTACACATGCGCATTTCGCACAGGTTCTATATTCTATACATTTTTAAATGTTATTAAACACTCATCTACTTTAGCATTTAATCTTCTATTATACTACTACTTGAGAGGTAGATTACATGGTTTTTATTAGAGGTCTCGATTTACTATAAATTTTTCAAATCTTTACTGTTTATGCGCGTCCACGCTGCCCAAGAAATATATCTTTGCAGCTGCATGGGCTTGCACAAAAAAATCAAGTGAGAATTTGGGACTGGACATGGCACGAATGAGGACCTCTATTCCCATTCACTCGATTATGTCCTCCCTTACTTTTTTCTTAAGGGTTATCAGGGAGTTCTGGGTTTAGGCTTTGCATCTCGCTTGGCTCAGTACAGTCCTCCTTCGGGTTTTGTCTCCGTGGTCTCATAATTTTTC
This sequence comes from Artemia sp. Qi Xiang Cuo, assembly GCF_049724085.1. Lineage (NCBI taxonomy): Eukaryota > Metazoa > Arthropoda > Branchiopoda > Anostraca > Artemiidae > Artemia > Artemia sp. Qi Xiang Cuo. Next base: position 1,468,325 of record NC_142797.1, on the reverse strand, counting down.
CATAACTTGAATCAACAAAATCCTCATGGTTAGGGAAATCACTGAGCTCCAGTATCGCAAACGACTAAATATTCCACTTGAAATGAGTTGAAGACGCTCCACATTGGTTTCTCGTATCTGATAATCTCCGGTCTCCTTGCGAATAGGAGAATTCCTATTTCTCATGCATTATGACTATTTTGGGGGTAGTTCCGATGCTTAGGTATGATTTCCTGATTTATGACGTCTTGGGCCACTGCATGAGCAATGAAAATTATGATGGCATCCGTTAATCGTACTTTCCGTTAAATGTGTTAATTTATCTTGCAATGTAATCTATCCCTAATTTTTCGATTTTATTCTTTAGGGTTTTGAATATAGATTGCATTATTACGCGAACAGCTAACATCGTTAGCTACATGGCTTCTACATATATTGAAGGTACTAATCCTTTCTCGCATTGTATTTTATTCGCAATTTTCCTGCTACGGATCGATATTTGGGTTTATTTGCCAATAGTATTCCGAAACTATACGATTTTTTTTTTCACATTTTCTTAAATCGTACTTGACGTTCCATTTTTTTTTTCGCGAAGACTTAGTCCCGTTATTTATTCACAATGATAATTTCCGCTAAGTATATGACATCTTCTTTTGCGTTATTTATGCATATGAATTCTGTGTCTATAATTGCCTTGGCCATTATTCTGAAACAAGAGGTAGTTTCCATTGATATTTGTTTAATTTACGATTTACTTTTTTTTCAAGATTGGTTATGATTATGGTACACTCTGGGTCGAAGTCAAACTACCTTTTCGCCGGCATTTCCTCAATACATCGGTTACTAATTCGTCCGACCATAACTTACTTAAAGCTCCATGTTAACCAATAATGAATATTTACTTTGTGTGGAAAAACAAGGCAACTTTAGGATGAAGTTGAACTACTTGTTCACTAGTGCCACCTTGCACCTGGTTATTTGTGTGTTCGAACATAATATCATTCCTAAAGTTCCGTACTCTAGTTTAACGACTTTGCGGTCGCTTTATAGTCTTAAAAGTATAGAGATTTTCCAGAAACTACCTTCTTGTCAATATATTGCTAATGTATTTATATCTCGTGATATTTACTATGATTCATAGTACCCTAAATATTAACAAAATACTGTTTTATAATGCATTTTTTTTTTGATAATAATCGATTTTCATAGTTATAACACTTCAGGTAATATTATAGGGTTCCTTTATCATTCATATTCACAAGATTATTTATATATACAGTTTCTTCCACTGAGGTTGGGTTTTAATTTCAATATGGGTGCATCATCCAGCAGTGCCGCCTTTGAATTTGGAGATTTAAGCATGTCTAGAAGTCGGTAATTTTCCCATGATGAAACATTTGGGGTGAGGAATTGGAGTTCGAAAATTATATCATTTTTACCGTTTTCAGGTATATTTAGGTACATTAAATACACTAATAGTTGGTTTGGGAGGTGCAGGCCTTCCAAAGTGGCGGTTATGTCATTCCTCTGCATATTTTGACGAATGACTTTCCGGCACAACTGAGATAAAGACAATGGGTCATTTATTGTTTTTACCACGGAGAAACTTAAGTTCACGTGTGATTGGCAACAGCATAGTTGCTCGCGTATTATTACGTCTAATCCAGGGACTCTTTTTCTTCTAAAATTTTCATCTTCTTGGAAGAGATTCAGGGTTATTTTCTTTATGTCTTTGTATTCTCTTGGGGTAATTTGAAAAATTGCTGCTGCCGTTGAAGGGTTTATCGGATTCAGATACGTGTTATTTACACAGTTGACGTACAGGATTTTAAGAAAACTTTCACCTTTTAACATATGTCCTTCGTCTATTAGTATGGAGAGAAATTTAATGGGCCAAATTGTAGTTATGTTATTATCATCTTGATCGTACCACATATTGTTGGCGATATATTCAGACAACGAGCTATACATTGTTGATGGGATATATTGTATTAAAGCTCGGAAGGCCAGGTTGGCACTTCGTCTAGTGTGCTCCAGTGTTCTTGTCAGCGCACGCGCGCTACAATTATATAACACTAGGCTTGCCGTTAATCTAAGGACCACTCTTTGTTCCAACCCTGTCTTTCGAGTTTTTAGAAGATAACATAATCTTAGACAGTCAAGATTTTCTACTGCCTTAATAAGTTCCTCTTCTTCCACTAAACTGTTAACAAGTCCCCATTCCCTTAGCGGAGCATTAATATTGTCTACGCTATGTCTTATCATAAGATTCCAAAAGATTGCATTTTCTCGTCTACGATTATTTAATTGTTGATTGCTTGGGTCTCTCATCATGGTTACGTTTTTTTTGATTATTCTACTAGATTTTAGGCTAATATAGGCAACATACCGTATGGTTGCGTGTTCCGGCGTTTCTCTTAACACGTGGTTTAAGGTTAGTTACACACCGTATCTGGAAATGTGTTCTTATTTAAAATTTATCAGTAATCGTGAAATAAATTAACTTAAAGTAAAAATGGTTAACGCATAATGATAGATTAGTTAGGTGCCTTTAATTTGGTGATATTTGTTATTATTCTTAGCTGTTTTTAGTTGGTTCCTCTAGTTTATGGTATTTAACTTTCACTGGTATCCTTGGGTTCCTTTCCTGTTTGAGTTGATCTTCGTAGTAAATACCTCGGCGCAGTGCCCGAACACAAAATTAAACTACTCGAGTCCCAGCACTGTGTCAACGCATTCCCACGCATCGGGATTTCTGTCCATTTTTATTCCATATTCTCGTATGGTCACTTGTGTTATTACATTTTAAATAGTGAGGGTTAGGTAGGGTAATTTTAGCGGATCGCATAGTTAATTTTACTAGTCTTTATGGCATTATTCTTTCTGTTCTGGTTGTATTTCGTAAGAGATACCTCGAATCTGCACACTTCCCCCAAACAGTCAACAGGAAAAGCTTACAAAGTCAGGGAATTCCCTACGTATCGGAATCCTTTTCATTTGCGCTTCAGATTCACGTACGGGTACCTTCGTTGTCATTTTATCTTCCTGTTGTTACAAATGGGGATACGAGGCACCACACGTCTCGATCGCTGACCAATGGCTCTCCTTGATTTAGGGTAGTTTCTTTTTTAAATTTCACAACCTTAGTTTTTTTTTTTCTATGGTCGTTACAAATAAGAGAGCTAACAACATCCAAATTTGTTAATCATAGATAGATAGGACCAAAAGGGAACGGCAACGGAAAGACAATGACACCATTGCCATTCCCCTGTGGCCACCGCTACCCAAAACTGAAGGTCTATTTGTTTAAGGAGCTTGGTGGCTAGACCGTTGTAGTACTTCCCATGCAACGTCTTATTGTGGAATCAAGTCTCGTATCTCCGTGACTTTTTCTCAACGGAGGGTGAGAGTCAAGTGATTGCATGTTGAGACACTGTACACCACGTGCATCCTTGGATCCAACCTCCTATGCTTGGGGGTCCATTCGCCCTCACTATTATACATTATGTGGATATTTAAGTCATTTTTCCTATACCGTTTTAAGGTATTTTATGGTGTTGTCCACTGACGGTTATTTTACTTCGCCCTTACGAACTAGAATTGCCATGTATACTGTGCTTTTATTAATTCTTGAGAGAAGAAAAAAAAATTTTATTGTCACCTTGGAAGCGTATAGGGTACTACTACTGACTTTTATTTAAAAGTGTGCTTCACCTTGTTTTAAGTGTGTTCTTTTTTTTTTTTTTTTATAACAAATAAAAAAATTTTTTTTTTTCACCATGCGGAGCGCATGTAGTACTACTACTACTTTATATAGCACTATTACCTTGTTTAGTTCCGTCTACTCTGATTAAAATATTTATTAATTTACTTATGCAGCTTTCTACATGCTTAATTAAAGGGATTAATTTATTTTATATTGAATGCGAGTCGTTCCTAATTGCTTGTTTTGGTAGCTATTTAATATTGCTATTTGGTTCAGGTCGAACTGTGTGAAGAGTCGCGCGTTGCTATTTACTTAATTACTTTTAAATTCCACAAGGATAAATTCCCTATTTTAGCATACTCTAAAACGATGTTAAATTGGTGGGATACAAAAGTTTGTTAGTCAAAGAAAAATTCCCGCTTGAACAAGTTAATGGTAGGCTTATTTACTTCTCAGGTGGCTACTTATTCTGTTCCCGTGGCGGAGTTACGCCACGTCACAGAGGCATTTTTTATTAAATACGGGTTTACCTAAAGAAAGATTTGATAAGATGTAATAGTTTTAATCTTCCTTGTATTTTTTTTTTTTTATTTTTAAATGAAAATTGAGATATATTTATGTTTTGTAGTGTATTCGTTGAAGGGTTGAAACCGATTTAGTCTAATTTGGGTGCAATAATTCACCACAAGATACAATTTTTTTTTTTATATAAAGGCGTTGGAAATGCTATAGAAAAACATGGGAATCAAATCAAAACGCGTTGTCTAAAGCTTGATTGATTTAAGTTTTCTTGAAAACGCGATCATTACACGCAAGGGATTGTCTTATATGACAGTCTTGTTATATCATAGATTAGATTGTTTTCAATCACAACCCTCCTGGGTCATCGTAAGGCATTTTATCCCTATTCTGGGGACGAATAATTAGGAATTGGCGGGTTGGCCCGATTTTTGCTCAAAAGTGTGCGAATAATTACGTTTAGGTGTTTGTTTTTTTTTGCATTCATTACGTTTCAGCATTCTTTTTTTTTAGTGATAGTGGTTGTGCCACATGGCGCAGGTATGGTATTATCAAGAATTTCACAGGTATATGTTTTATGTTTAAGATGGTCCTAAAAAGAAATATCGCTGAATAGTCTCTCCTTTTTCTTTCTTTTTTTTTTGTTTCCTTGCGGCACTATACGTTAGGCCTCGGGCGTGCCGCACAAGTGTGCTGCGCGACTAAAAAAGGGGGGGGGGGACTTCTTAATTTTGATTTGAATATTACCCATTTCATCTGTAGTCCCTTTTCCTTGGGGTTTTATTGATATTCTTTACTAGGTCAGCGTCCTATGGGAGTTTGATTGAAAGAGAGAGCTTGAAAATTTAGTTTTATTTTATCTTTTGATTCAGGGTCTTTGAAACATGTTCAGGTCAAAGGGCAAGAGTATTTTGTAGATGTTAAGATTATTTATTCGTTCTCCTTAATGGCTTGACTTTCGCTTAATTGTTTTAGCAACTACCATTGAATTATTCGTATATAAGCCCATTGTCAAACTGTTAACTTCAGTTTTGTTAATCTTGTTCCTTAGTGTACAAAACTTAGGTTTTGTAAACATGGTGGTTTACTATATTATATTCCTTATTGGGGGGGTAGGGATTTGCGGGGGCTAAAGGCTGTGACTGTTTATAAGGTTAGTAAATCTATTAAGTATTATTTTTCTACAGGTATATGCGAGAAACAAATTTTGAGAGAGAGAAGAAAATCATGTAAATCATCGCATTATTTGGTCTGTGAACAAGTTTAGTTATTCAGTCTGTGAGCGAGTTTAGCGTATAGCGTAAACCTGATCCCTGGATTGACGACGACTGGTCTTATTACCTGACTCGCCATATTTTATATATTCTAGTCTTTGCGCTATTTTCCGCTGCTGCCGATTTTTATAAGAAATTTTCCAGCTACACTTATTAACACCATTTGCGTTGTTTTTTTTTTTTTTTTTTACTATTTTATCCTACAATTAGCGGCTCAATAGCGATAACGTCATTATTGTTGATGGTTATTTAATTAATGGTCTAATTAGCTTAGAAATTGGATACCATTTTAGTTCATGGTACCACAATTTTTATAGCGAGACACTTCCTCGATAGAGAGGCATCATAAGTGACAATAAAAAAAAATCAATCAAGGTCTCTTTTTCTTTTGCTTTAGTTTGTCTTATTTGCGATTTGCAGGTACGATATCTCACGATTTCGTTAACTACTTTATGTATTTTCTTGATCTACGGAAGGTTTATTTTGTAATCTGCACGAGTGATATGTGATTAATTTTTATATCACAGGGATTATTTGTCGAAATATTTTGATTTATGGTTTTTATCGCACCTGGCTTAAAGACATTCTAGTTAGCGTTCGACTACAGCACTACAGAAATTAAACTAACAAATTGTTTGAGAGTTTAACGGGTCTCCCTGTTTGGTTTTCGTCTGTTTCTTTTTGTCAAGGTGTTGGCTTAGGGGGCTATTTTTACGACTCAATTATTACGCTACTCTCAATGTTTTCTTTTGTCTGACAATATGCCTCTTATTCAGCAATTTATCGCATATCTATAGGTCAAAATTTATGCACCAGATCGGTATTTTAAATTCTACAATTTTAACTTATTGTTACCTTTCAGGGTTACTATTGTGTTTTGTATTAATTATTTAGCAATTAATTTCCTTTGTTCATTCAGGTTTCAAAAATGGAATCCATTTTTGCTTTTGTTCCTCCAATTTCTAATTACTACATTATTAACGAATTGTTAAGGATTTATTGAAGATATCAATTGCTAAGGTCAATCTTTATTTTCCAATCACCTCATATATATTTTTTTTTTTTTTGGGGGGGGGAGCCAATTTTCATTGAGTGAAATATTGATATGGAAAGCTAATTATTAGTTTTTAGGCGACAGGACTATAAATTATTGGTATGCGATTAGTTCGATTTACACACGGTATACGGGTCAGCATTTTTGTTAATCACGAAATGAGAAGAGAACGTTTCTTAGTTCGAGAATATTATTCTTAGATACTTTGACTATGTTATCATAAATCCTAATGGCTTCCACATGGTATTATGTGTGTTCATTTCTCATCATATCAACACTTTACGAGGGTTTTTCGAATCGCATAATTATTTTAACATTGATCGATGTGGTATTTGTTTAGTAACTTGAGGGTTTTTTTTTTTTCTTAGCGACTTGTAGGGTTTGTTTAAGTAGTTGAATTTATTTTAAGGCTCAGATAAAGGCTACAATTCATGTATGCGGATAAGGTATTCGCCATTGTACTCAGAGAAGATACAATTTAACTTATAGTTATTTTCAATTAGTTAATTCTTTTGCAAGGTCTTCAGTTCATATTGATAATTTTTTGGAAGATTAACTAGGCTTTCTTCTGTCATTCGAGTTAACGGAAAACCCTATACTTATGACCAGGTTAGTAATCACATCCTCATATGCAAGTAAATTTTGCCTCGCATGTTACTGTCCTCATATGTACATACGCACACATATATGTACACATATGCACACGCTTACATATGCACATACACATACATACAAACCCAACTACTTGATCATTAGACTGCCGCTAATTACCTGTTTTCCTAATTCCGGTTTAGCTTGGTAGTTAACACGATAATAATTTGTACATATATTTTTTTGACTGGATTTTTTTTGACGTTTTTATATTCCTTATAGCAGGTTTGGGTGGTAATTATTTCCGTTCTTCTCTTCTTGTGATTAGATTTAGTATATTTTGGAATTCCGTATTTGATTGTGTCATTGTCATGATGATCAAAAATAAATATACCACCCAATTTATTTAGAAAAAAGGTAGAGTTTTTTCTTAATGAAAGCTCAGCCTATTGAACATTCAAACATATACAATTAAGCTCTTGGCGGCTCGACACACCGAAGACTCCCTGGATCGCTTTCCAAGTTGAGTATTCAGCGCATAACCGAATACTTCATCAAAACTAAAAAAAAATTTTGGGTTGTAATGATTTGTGGTCATGGATTGATAGACGATCGAACCCAGGACACGGATCTGATCCTCGCGCCCTGAAGTAAATCGTCACACCAAACGATCCCTTATGATCGTCAGGTTTATCCACTCTGGGGGGTATCCGAGATGCTGTTTAATTCGTAATATGCATTTATTAATCTATTTACTTATTAAGGAAATACTATGTTCTGTCTAGCAGAAACATGATTATCTAGTTTAACGAGTTTTCGCTCGAATATTGGGTTATTTACTACTTTTTGTCGGTATACATCACATTCTATAAAATGTAGTCACTTTTAATGTATTAGAAGGGGACTTTGACGAAGAAGAATTTTTACCTCTTTTTTTGATTTATTCTCATGTCTGGTATTCCTTAGTTTTCTGTACCTTCTGGCAATGGTTGGGTTGTGGGTGTTCCTTGTGGTGCAGGCACTTCTGAGGAATTTTGGCCCGTAGTAACATTCTCTTGGGCGTCAGGGTACTGGGTCCTCGCAATTACATTATTATCCGTTGGAGGATTCTGCTGATTAGTTTCCACTTGGGGTTTTATGTGGTGATGACGAGCCTGATTTGGAATCGCAAAATATGCAGGTTGGGATGGTCCTTCGTTGTAGGTGTTAGTGAGAAGATTTTCCAAATGGGGACTGAGGGGTAGGTCAATTTCGACAGTAAAGTATGTTGCAACCACTTTTTCTAGGTTTGAGCAGAAATCTCTCTGTTTCTGAAGTTCTTCGGTAATTTTGGCGTGGTTCTCTTTTAGTCGTTTCTCTAGGCTGTCCTGTTGCAGGCTAATTATTTCTTTCTGTTCTTTTAAGTGATCGTATTTATGCTGTAAGTCTAGGATTTTTGCTCGTTGGGGTGCCAAGGCTTCTTGTACTGCCATTGTTACGGACAGAACAGTACTGTTTCTATAATCTTGTACTTTCTTACCAATCTCCTGCATTTTATCGTATAACATTTGCAACTTTAGGATCTGGTCGGGATAATTATATCCCCCGAAAAGCGTGGCATCACTTATTGACTCCATTTCATTTTGGATTTTGGCGGTCTGTTCCTTAACTTCCATAAACTGGGTTTCAATCAACTTATCCATTTGCTTAGTTATTAAAATCTCATTTATTCTTTTGTTCATTGTTTCTTGGAAGGCCTTCACGTCCCTAAGGGATTTAAGTGTGGCTTCTATCATATTGTCGACTTTAGATCTTTATGCTACTAATTTTGCCGAGTCGTCGAGAAGCTTTTATCGTATTTTAAATATTTTATACATATTTTTTCTATCAGTAACAGGGTTGCACTAGGTATTTTTCTTTTTGAAGGATGGTTTGAACAATTCTCGTTCTTCTTCTATTTTTGGGGTTCTTTACCAAGCCAGGATATAGTTTGTCTGGAAAAATTGATCTATTAACTTCTTCTCGACCTTTCATGGGTGATTTTTCATTGTAATATTCTACTCATGTACCCTTGTTTTAAGTTTTGTTTTTTTTTTAAATTGCTTCATTTCGATTTAATATTGCTATATAAGTTTTTGGGGTATTTTATCATAGACGTATGTCCATTTGTCTGGCCTCTTGCTAATTCTGCCAGATTTCGTGGTAATTTCCTGTTCGCCTTCTTGTTTTTTATTCTTTTTTGATTTTCCCATAGAGATCAGATCAAATTTCTTATACTGTTTTAGTAGGTACTTTTGACCTTTTAATTTTGCGGTTTTCGTGTGGGCCGCGGCTGAAGCCTGTTGGTGTTTTGGTGCGTTCTGGGGGTCGTCGGGATCTGATTCATCATCGGACTCATTAGAGCTAGTATCTGAGGATTCATTATTTGGTCTTTCGGGGCGGTCCTTTGCGATTGAGGGGTATCTCCTGCCCTTGCTTCATATATCTCGTCTCCTCTAGAGGTTGAGGGCTTATTTTCCATTTCCTCGCGCTGAGGTCCTGTTTCGGGGGAGTTAAATGATTCTTGAGAACTTTTGGAGGAGTCAAAGACCTTTGGAGAATGCGTCCACTGCTTGAATGCCATGTCTTTCGGGGGGTGTGGCGTATTACGTAGTAGGGTGTGTTTCCAAGAATAAGATTCTTTGGGTTATACTTTAGACACCGTGATGCGATGGTATTGTCCCAAAGTTTCGTCTTCCGGGTGTTCCTGTGTCCACGGCAAGGTACTTTGCCTTGTCTTTATTGGATAATTAATAATGTCCATGGCCTCTCTCAAGCTTTTGTTATTTATATCCCTAGAGGGAGTCTTCCTTCTTTTTATACCTGGGGTTTCCACGGCTCTGTTTAGCTCCTCCTGTAGCGACAGGGGTCTTTCTATTGGGGTTGCTGGGGATACCAAATCATCAGGAAATCTTTTGGGGGACATGGAGTTGAAATTCTATCGGGAAAAAATTGGGTTTTTGGCGACAGCGTATAATCCAATTCTTGCTCCGAGCTTTCTGTGGATGAGCTCTCTGGGCTTTTTGGGGCTCTTTCAGGCAAGGGTATTAGGGGTTTTCTTTTGGAGATGACTAGATTTTTCATGGCCAAAAATTCTTCAAAATCTTCCTCTTCTCTATTGTTTTCAAAATAGTTTTGTTTGAAATTAAAGGGTTTTAGTTCGGATAGCCTGGACTTAGGATATTGATTTTCCGCGTTTGATGAATCTGAAGATGAGGGTTCGGGTGCCCACTTAACGGGGTATTTGGCACCTTTTATACGGCTTACATGTGCTTTGTATGTTCTTCCGTTTTCTGGATTTATCATTTTAAAAGTAAAATCGTTGTCATATTTTTTGATTATTCTGTAGGGTCCTGAATATTTATTGGAAAGTTTTTTGCCTTCCATTTTAGCTTCATTTTTTAGATAGACACGGTCGCCTACCTTAAAATTTATATTCCCTTTGATTTTGGATTCATTTCTCAACTCTTGATTCATTTTACATTTTTCTAACTCTTGTCTAACTATTTTATAGGTTTTTCTCATCTTATTTATAAAGTCTTGTTTATAGTCCTCTGTACTTTTGTAATACTGCCTTGATTCTATAATTTCTTGATAAGGTATTTTAAAATCGCGTCCGAACAAAAGAAAAAATGGATTATCCTTGGTCGCTTCTGAGTAAGCGGTGTTAATTACATTGGTTAGGTAGGGTAGATACAAATCCCAATCGTTTCGGTTGTCCTTCGAATAAATACTCAAGACGTTGGAAAATATTTTGTGCCTGTTTTCGATTTTTCCATTAGCTTGGGGATGATAGGGGGAGGTTACTAGTTTTTCTATTTTAAGGAAACTCATTAGATCCTTAGTTACTTTAGAAACGAAGTTAGATCCATTGTCGCTAATGACCCGTTGAGGAACGCCAAACTCTAAAAATATTTTTGCTAAGGCTTTGCTTGTGGCATATGCGCCTTTAATTTTCAATGCTTTGGCAAAAGTGAAGCCGGTAAAATGGTCTATTACTGAGAGGATGCAAGTATGACCTCTATTAGAAACGGGTAATCCTCCACTTGTACCAAAAAGGTCAAATGAAACGATATCGAACGGGAACCGTGATACTGGCACTCTTCTTAAGGGGGGATTAGGGTACGTTTGGGGGTTTTTCCTTAAATTGCACGCTTCACACGTATTTATATAATCCTTAAGTTTTGTTAATGCCGACGGAACATAAAAGTATTGTTTTAGCTTGTGAAAGGTCTTGGTTATTCCTAAGTGTCCACCTATTTCCGGATGGAAGTACTCAAAGGCAGGTATTATTAAGTTTTGGGAGAGCATTGGGATTATTAAGGTTTGCTTTCTGTTCGTCTCGCCCGTTACTATCCTTCAAAGGATTTCCTCGTCGAGGTCATAATAAAAATTGTCTATTTCCCGTCTTAGGGCTTTGAACTTATCAGGGAGATTATCAGAATTCACAAAGTAATTAATGAGAGTCAAACACATTTCATCCTTCACTTGGTTTCTTTTAATATTCGCTAGGGATAAGGGAATTACTCGTAGCCCCTTTTCCTCTGTAAGGATTTTTGGTTTATTCTTCTTTTGTTTTCGTTTACTGGGATTAATGGCATTTATTCATTTAGTTTCATTATCTGAAGAATTATTCTCAGGGTATCTACTTAGATAGTCGCAAGGGGTATTCTTTTTACAGGTCACATGTTGAAATTCGTAATCCAGATCCTGGATTTTCATTATTCATCGCGCTAAGATTCCGGTTGGATTCTTGAATGTGCTGAGGTACTGTAAGCTTTTATGGTCCGAGCGAAGTTTAAATTTTCGTCCTACTAAATAATGTCTGAATTTATCTAAGTGGTAAATTATAGATAGTAACTCCAATTGCGTTGCTGAATAACTACTTTCGCCTTTGGTTAGAGTTCTGCTTGAATAGCATATGACTTTCTCTATATATTGAGGGGGGTCCGGTTGGGGATCGGGGTTGTTTTCCACGGGGATTATTTGGGAAAGGATTGCACCGATACCTAGAGCTGAAGCATCGGTGGTAACCACGAATGTACTTTTTTCAAAGTCTGGTAACGCTAATATTGGTTCAGAAGTAAGAGCTTTCTTGAGAGTGTCCAAAGAAGTTTGCGCTTCCTGAGACCAGGTAACATTTTGGGAATTCCCTTTAGTTAGATCTGTTAGGGGTTTTGCGATTTGGGCGTAGTTACGTATAAATTTTCTAAAGTAACTGGTGAAACCAATGATGCATCTAACCTGTTACAGGGTTTTCGTTGGCTTGACGTTCTATACGATTTTTATTTTATAATTGTCTGGTGATATTCGAACTTGGGTAACTGTAATTCCCAGTAATTTTATTTCGTATTGCAACAAAGCTCTCTTTTAAGGCCTACATTTCAGGTTACCCTCTCTAAATTTTTCTAAAACTTTGGTCAATGTTTTCAAATGGTCCTCTGGTGTATCTCCTACGCAAATCACATCATCCACGAAATGGATAATATTTTCTATACCTCGTAATAAGTGTAATAGGGGTCTACATAATGCACTTGAACTAGTTTTGAGTCCGAAGGGTACTCTCAAATATTCATAAGAACCACATTCCGTTGTTGAAAAGGCCGTTTTATAGACGTCATCATCCGCTACCTTAACTTGGTGATAACCCTGCGTAAGGTCAAGAGGTGTAATAATTTTATTTTTGGTTGAAATACACTCTAGGATTTCATCAATTCTGGGCAAAGGGAATTTGTCGCTTACTACCTGCTTATTTAGGGCTCTGTAATCCACTACAAGTCTGAGGTCCTTGTTATTTTTAGGTACTAATATAACAGGGACTGAATACGGGCTTATACTCGGCCGTATTATATTGTTTCTTTCTAATTCGCGGATTTTATTTTTTAACCAGCCTTTGTAGGGATGGGGGATGCGATAGGGCTGTTTAGCTACAGGTAACCCTGTGGTTTGGATAGAATGTTCATAAAATTGTATCAACACGATGTCTTCCTCACATGTAGAAAATATATCTCTAAAATTCCAAAGTAATTCACATAATTTTTCCTTTAATTGCGTATTTTGTATGTGATCTAATTTAAATTTTTCGAAAAATTGGGGTTTTGTTAGGGGGTACCTATTCTTTGGATTGTTGGTTCCAATGTTATTAACTAAGCTTTCCTTGGAGTCTCTCCATTTGTTTAGCTCATGCTCAGAAATAAACTGTATTTCCACAAGACATGTTCCTTTTTTCAACGTAATCATATCGTTTTCACGTGTGTTAGTTAACCAAATGTAACCTTCGCCTTTTTCATATGAGATGATCTGTTCTTCACAAAACGGATTTTCTGGAACTTCTTTGCACGGGGATGCGAACCAGATTTAAGAATTGTCATTTACGGGGGTGACCAATTGAGAGATTTGTACTCTTTGCATAGTATTTGGGGGGATTTTTGTTTGACGTACTGCGAACCCATAATGTTTTTCTTCCGAGTTATTCTCTATTAAGTTGAGGTTGGCGATTGGTTGCGTCAAGTCTTCCGCTTTAGGGGTTGATTGTAAGGGTGACTCCAAGACTTTTCCCCTTACAACAGTGTTTGGATTTATTATTTCATTCCACAATTCAGCTATTTTCTTTATCTCTTTTTGTCTATACTCCTGCATTTCTCCTATTTTTACTTTTACTGACTCGATCCATTTGCTGTTTGATTTTCTTTTTCGTCTGCTCCAGTGATTTTGATTTTCGATCCGTTTGCTCATTTGATTTCCCACGGGACGAGAAATGGGAGGAAATGACGTGACGTGAGGTACAGAAGATTTGATTCTATTCACTGTTGCTTCCCCTCTCTCCACGCGTTGGAGAATAGGATCGTGTGGATACACGAGTCGGTTATTTGCTATATCCAATAACACTTTATTAGATTTTAAAAAATTAGCACCAATTATCGCTTCATATGGGAAATTTTTGCAGATTATGAAATTTGTAGAAAAGGTCCTATTATCTTTTATCACATCTAGGCATATGGAGCCTATAGCTTCTAGCTTATGCCCCGTGACACTTGTTAAATTGGGAATATTGAAATTTTTCCGTCGCTTAATATATATTGAGAGTCTGTTAAATATATTCGAATTTATTATGTTAACCGATGCACCCGAATCTATTAATGCTTTGAAGTTAATACTTGCCACACTAAAATTATTCAATATAGGTAGTATATCATTATTATCACTAAAAGAAGGTACAATTACTGGATAGGACCTATAAAAAATACTGGCCTCCAGGGTCCCGGTTATTTTTCTTGGGGGCCTGATTCGTTTCCCTGTGCGCTTATTTGATAAGTCGGGGTTTGATATTGGGGTTCGGTGGGAATTTCACATGCTAATGAATTTCCAAGTTGATTGACATTTGATTGTCTTGTTTGCCACGTATTATTGAGTGGGTTAAAGTTTCTTGTGCCGACGGCTTGCGGCATTTGTTCATTTTGTATTGACGAAAAATTTCTTTCATTTCCCGTCGGAAAAAAATATCCTCTGTTATCGGTTGTATTTCTGTTGAATCTAGTTGGATACACCGTTCGTGAATTAAATTGGTACATGTTCTGTCGCGTATGTGGGTTGGGGAACCGATAATCATTTTGGCGGTTGGGGGAGGGATTGACAGATGTTTGGGGAGTTTTAGAGGGTGATGGAGTCGCGTGCATAAATCCTCGTTGATACAAGTTGTGGTACGCTGTTAGACATGGGTGATCATGTTTATAGCTTACTGACCAATTGGCGTTTGAGTTTGTTCTCACGAACAAACGGTTATTAAAATTAGGGGTTGCTGGTGTAAAGTTATTTCTAGTACGGCATTCCCTGGCAATATGTCCTTGTTTATTACATGCATAGCATGTAATTGGGGGGTTCTGTACGTAGTTTGTTGCATTTGTGGGTACAAAACGTACCATTCTTTGTCTCGTAGGGGTTGGGGATCTATTTTGGTTTGGTTTGGGTGAGTTGTCTCTTGGAAAGAAATTTGGGGAAATTGCTCGTGATCGTCCCGGAGTTGAATTTTTTACGTTATTTATTCTTGACTTATTGTGGTTTGCCACAATTGAGTCAATTTCTATCATTCTCTCTACTTCCTGGACTGCTAGCTTTAAAGTTTGGATATTTTTTGATATCAACATTCGGTACAGTTTGGGGCTTAATCCTTGCATGAAAGCATTTAATACGATTTTATCGTATAAGGGACCAAACTCTTTTCCGTACTTGGCTTCAATAGATACCATTACTTTGTGCAGATATTCTCTAACATTTTGTGTTTCGTCGAAACAAACCATACCATGCTTTAGTTTGTGTGTTGAACTGGTTTCAACGAATCTTTCTCGGAACGCTTTTAGTAATTTTTCTATTGAGTCTATAGGAGGATTGTTAACCTCCCCTATTGTATTTTCAATTTGTTTTAGAAATGTTAGTGCCTGCCCCTGAGGTCTCATTAGCAACATACTTACTAATGACTTCAAGTCTGTTTGAGTTACCTCTACAAATTGATTTAATTGGATAATAAATTCCTCTACATCCGAGTCTCCATTGTATGGGGGTAGTTATTTTTATATTTACACTGTTTGGGCGATAAGTTTTTGCTTTAATATCTTTGCTTTTTTATATAACGACATATTGTTTTTTTTTTTTTTTTGATGGGTTAAAATTCGGTAGTGGCTTTTAATTGTTTGATATTATTTAAAATTGATATTTTTTAATTACGTTCACTTTATTTTGATGCTATTTCGAGAGGATTTAGGCCAAAAAAAAATTTGCACTTAAAAATATTTAAACAATATTACACTTCATGCAAAGACAGAAAGGAGAAAAAAGAATTTCTTGTGGGTAATATTTATCAACAATTATCCTTCTCTTTCTTGTTTTTTTTCGATGTTGTCCTTGTGTTTTTGCTCCTTTAAACAGGCCGCGCCAATTCTAATGCGGGGGTTTTCCTTTGAAAATGTTCATTAGCAGAGTTTGGTTAGTTAAGGCTAATTCTAATGGGAGGGTTTTCGAAACGACTAATTCTTATATTTTTTTTGAGAATTTCCGATTGATTTATCCAATGGGAAATTTAGTTAAACTCTTGGTTAGCGGTCCGCGAGTGGCTTACCTGAGTGGAGGTTAAACATCTAGAGTGGGGAGCTTAATCTAGGAGTACATGTAGGGAGCTTATACTGATGGCCATACTGACTCGAAATCAGATTGATGAGTTTCAGTTTCCCTTAGGAGCGAGTGGAGCCACAAGGACTAACAAGCTTGATAAATATCAACACAGGAGAATAAAATAAAATAATAATGCGTTTATTGTTACTTACATAATAGTCGCAGAGTTCTTGGTTGTATCAACAAAATAGAAACACAGGTCTCCAACAACAAATAGTACTGAGACGAAATAACACTAAGTTCGTACACTGGTGAAATGTTACTTCAAAAGTTCATTACAACAAAATCATAGTAAGAAACTGGTAAAAGACTGGTGTAAGACTCAAAACTGAACTCAAACTAAGACTCCTCGTCGACTGGCTCAAAATTGATAAGTTCTAACTATCTATCCTCTGCAACTATGCCGGAGGTTACGTTTAGGCGTTGCTGAAAGTATATTTTTTCAGTCCTTATTGGCTGCACTATTTGCCCTACATTACTATTGGACGGGCTTTCACCAATGGGCTACTTGGGTTTAATTAAAGTTTATGACTTTTAAGCTATCACTCTGGAATTTTTCTAGCAACTAAAAATTCTACACTGCAATATTTTGCTAGCAGGTGTCGCTTAATTTATGACTTTTAAGCTATCACTTTAGAATTTTTTAAAACGATCAAAGTTCTATATTGTAGCATTTTCCCAGCAGGGTGTCGCTTAATTTTCAGAAGACTCATATCTTATTTCTTTGAAAGTTGGTAAATGATAATAAAATTTAATTGCACTAAGATAACCAGTTTTAAATTTAGTCTCCAGAACAATGCAATTAGCTTAAGCAAATATATTTTGCATCTCGAGTGACTACTTTTTTTGTATTGTAAATCTTACTTTCTTGACAGTTTGGTATTTTCGAGCGCTTATTATTTGAACACAGGTGTTAGTCACCTGTCGTATAAGATTTGATCAAGCTATTATTTATTGGATACTTTGGAGACGGGGAGTCGGATTTACTTGTTACATTTTCTGTGGGAAAGATTTTTTGTTTAATTAACTACGTTTATTTCGGTATTTTAAATTGAACGCTTGATATTTGTTTGATTTGTAGGTTACTCGAATTTTCAGATTTACATTCTTGGGTGATGTTATTTTACTGGGGTAACTTTAATTGGGGAATTATGATGTATATTTTTTTGAGAATCTATCCCATTACAATACTGAGACTTGGCCTTCCGACACAGATAATTAAGTAACTTCCTATAGGCCTTGAACCACTGATGATGAGAAGCAGATGACGAAGTCTTGTATAGTTTCCACAGATAATTTTTCCTTTTCCAACTTTTATGAAGACCTGGAGTCATCCACGGATTCAGCAGTACTATCCTTTTCGAGGTATGAGGCTTTGGATTCTGGTGGCAAACTTCTAGGATACCTTCTTTTACTGAATCATAAAAGAAATCAAAAGAGCGGTTAAAATCCGATTCAGAATCCAATCTATCCCATGACTGATTAGTCAAACGAGATTTAAGTAGACTGATCTCACTGACACCAAAATGGAAAAATGGGAGATTAGATGGTGAAACTTTACGCTGCAATCGTTTAGCATTCCTATATCGTGAAATAGCAGGGAAAGGATCAGAAATATCACTAATCATCACCGAATTATCTAAGACATCTAGTGACGAAAAAATATTATCAATAAGTGATGCATGCATCTCAG
Source organism: Artemia sp. Qi Xiang Cuo (assembly GCF_049724085.1). Classification (NCBI taxonomy): domain Eukaryota; kingdom Metazoa; phylum Arthropoda; class Branchiopoda; order Anostraca; family Artemiidae; genus Artemia; species Artemia sp. Qi Xiang Cuo. The sequence goes on along the minus strand of NC_142797.1, from coordinate 1,450,326 downwards.
TAACCCGGGTTGGTATACAAACTGAAGGTAGAGTTCCCGCAGAAAGCATCATTGACAAAAAATCTGCAGCCGAAGCAGAATTTTGATCCAGCAGGTTAAGGTTGAAATCCCCCATAAGGATTAGTTCGCAAGGATGCTTTTGGACTAAGTCCAAAACCTCTTCTAGAATTTTCATAAACGAAGGAATAGATCCACTAGGGGATCTGTAAACCAAACCGTCTACTAAGTTCTTACAACCCTGACTTAATCTCAATAAAAACGGATTCAAAGATTCCTTCCTCATTTCTACTCAAATCACTTCGGAAATTACATACAAGATGATCGGCAATATACAGGGCAAGACCACCTTTCGCCATCCGTTTCCGATTCATCCTCTCCATCCTAAATCTTTGGATATCTAAAAGCATATCCTTTTTTGAATCCAGGAAAGTTTCACACAATCCAATAACATCCGGAGTTCCATCACTGACGATCCGTTTCAGCTCATCAAAAGAGGAACAAATCCCTGAATGTATAGGTGAAGCACAGAGAAAATACCATCTTGTTTAGAAGAGGCAGAACCACTTAATTGCGAAACATATTTACTTTCAATAACCGATTTACGATCATTATAATTCCTATTTCTACTTCCAACTGAATTATTAATTATACTTTATGTATCTAAAGGATTATTTTGTAACTCAGCAAAACGTTCCCCCAAAGAGTTGACATCACCCTGGTCACTAAAAGAATTAATCATTTTACTTACGGTGGATACATGGCAAGACCTCCTTTGGCCATCTTGCAACGGTTTATACGTTCCATTTTGTAGCCATGGATATTCGATAGCATTTCATTGCAAGAATCCAAAAACATCTCACATAAACCCTCAACGTCAGGCTATCCATCCGAAATAATTTGTCTTAAATTATCTATTGACGATGAGAGACCCTGAATATTAAGCTGAAGTACAGTCAGAGAATAATTTCCTTTGGTAACCTCCTCTCCCTCCAAATCCGAAACATATTTACTATTACAAATAGGGTTTATATTAATCGGACTTTGATTAGCCTGACTCACAGAATTATTTACGATACTAATTATATCTAAAGGATTATTTTCAAGCTCACAAAGGCGACTCTCGTGGCTTAAAAAATTCAAAAAAGCAGGTTTTACTTGGAGTCTATTAAAGTCACCAGATGAACCAAAAAGAAATCTTTACTTAAATCAATTGCAAAAGAAAAACCTGTCAAAAGATTACAAACAAACAAATAACTAATTGGACAGCAGGTATTATCGGAATGAACCATTAGCACGGAAAGAGAAACAACAATGAAAAAATAAATAAATAAAGTAAATGAATGAAAATCAATGAACTGTGGAAGGCATTTACAAATTAAGAAAAATACTAACAAGTCACATACTAATGCATTCATGCAAATAGTCTATTTTACGTATACGAGTTTCACCGGGAACTTTAGCTAGAACTTGTCCTTGATCAGACCAAACAATTCTTGGACCGAAGGTGCTGCGAGCCGCGTTTAATAGATCGCGACGCTTTTTAGTTAGGTTTTCAGACACAAATACACCTGACTTAACCAACTTACTTTTTGCTGCAAACACTTTTCGAGCAATATCCAAGTTTGAAAATTTTACCAGGATGGGGGCAATTTTCACGTTCTCAGTTTGAGTAGCAGGCTGACGGAATCGATTAGCCTTTAAGAGGTCCATTTTTTTGAAATCTTGCAAGCCCATTATTTTTGTTAGCACTTCAATAAGATTATCCATCAATTCCACATTGGGGTTTGGTTTCACACCGTAGAAAATTAGGGTGTCAAGTAAGGTATCCTGCTCAAGTTGGTCAACCCTGTCCTCTATTTTAGAAATTTTATTTTCAAGCAAGTTCACAGCATTATAAAGTCTTTGAAGGGTTGATTAAATTTTTCAAATTTAGCATTATATTCAAGGGAAATAGAATTATAAACTTCGTTCACAATATCTTCACTGATAATTTCAGAAGCTCGGTGATCTTTCATTGTGTCTGATACGACACGAGAAATGTCACTCATTAGGTTGGACTTGGTGTTCATTAGTTCCTCTTGAGTTTCATTTATTATTTCCTTTAAAGTTGATGCTGCTAAGGAAGTCGGAGTTGACGGCGCTAGACTGGATTTTACTTTAGTTTTTTTGGGTAGAGACAAGTAGGTTTTACTCTTAGTCTTGAAAATATCAGGGAATAGGCGCTGCTCTTCAAAAGCCTTATTTACATCTTTATCTGTCCTTGTACAAGCTTCTTTAAAGTGCTCATTCCAGTTGCGGATATGAGCTTCAGCTATATTATGCTCAGAGTGGGTACCGTAGCAAAAGACTAGGTATCTAGCTTGATTTTTCTGGTCTTTGGTGGTTTTAATAACTACTGATGGCCATAAGGGGTATCCCTGAAAAGAAGCTAGGACAAGATCGAACTCTTTGTATTTTGCCATTATACAATCTGCAGATACGAAGGGAGAGGGCACTACAGGTAACAAACTTCAACTACTAAATGTTCCAATCTTCCACCCCAAAGTACTCACGCTTGTAATATGTGCTTAGTTCCTTACACAAGTTCAACAAATTTCAGCAAGAACTATATCCGATTCAATTGAAAACTTGTTTAGCTCTTCACTCGTTGAACTCTGACAATGCATTAAAGATAAAGCTTACAGAAGTTTGAACAAAATTCAAACATTAGCGTAAAGAGTGAGCTATTGAATAGGGGGGGGGGCGAGCTCCCTAAGATACGTAATAAAACATAGGAATGTAGAAGTTCGTCACGTAAGTTACGTCAGAACAAAATTTCGAGAAAGCCATTTAGCACAAAAAAGTAAAATTGATACGCAATTTTCGTTTTATTTATTTATTTACGGTGAGCCAAAATCAAAGCTGCATTAATTCAAAACCATTCAAAAATTAAATGATAAAAAAAAAAGTTTTTTTTAGCTGAAAGTAAGGAGCGATATTAAAACTTAAAACGAACAGAAATTATTCCTTATATGAAAAGGGCGGTCCCCTCCTCAACGCCTTTCTGTTTACGCTAAAGTTTCACTAAAGGGGAGTTTAGTTTTCCAGTGTTTTCTTCTACTGTAAAGGGCTAGGCACACGTAGCTGATTTCGGGAACCGATTTCAGCAAGGGTGTATTCCACGGGAAATGATTCTAGTTAATGATGCTAAGAGGCGGGGCTTAGTGACAGTTTTTCAGTGATTAATCATCATTAACTACGTTCTAGACAAGGAATGTACGACGGCTTTACAGCTTTAGGCATGTAATTAATCGTATTTAATGATTATTGTAAATTAATCGTAATTAATGATGCTTAATCACCGAAAAATGTCACTAAGCCCCGCCTCTTAGCATCAATTAATTATAATCACTCGACGTGGAATATACCCTTGCTGAAATCGGTTCCAAGAATCAGCTACGTGTGCCTAGCCCTTAAAGTATTTTCTGCAATTTTGGGTGACTTTCTTACCGTAGTTTCAGTTTGTCTTTTAAGTTAGCCAGTACTTTAACTCCAAATAAATTTTTATGGAAACCTGAATAGACCTTCCCCTCTTGTGGGATGGGTACCTATACTATACTATATAGATGGTATCTATACTATATATATATATGACCTGACTTGGCTGATTCTCTTGGTATCTATTATTTCCGTACTTATTTCTTGTCAACAGTTTATTCGTTATGCAAAATAGTTCAAGTTTAAAGAAAAAAATGAAAAAATTAGCCAAGTTTTTTACATAGCCAAAGGCTTTATCTGGCCGCATTAAGGGGAGGGAACAGAGAAACAATTGTCCGGGCCATTATATTCGGAAACAGACCTGAATAGGGAATTGGATTGTACTTTTATTTTGTTATTACAATTTGTTCCGGACAGACAATGCTCAAGGCTATTTCACTTTAAACTTTTTTCCGACCAATAGTTAGTTCATAATGTATTTATTTTTTTTTTATTCAGAAAATCTTGGAATCAAACAGTAGCCTACGTGGTAACGAACTCTAAGTAAGGAGCGACCTGACTCAATAGTAATCCAAACTAAAAAACGGAGTTTTTGATACCAATAGATACATCAAAAGAATCCGATTTTTAGGCTAATTTCAAATACATAAGTTTCATCTAATCTAACCCATCAAAAGTTACGCGCGCAAAAAATTTGCCTTATTTTCTAAAAAAGGAGGAAACTACTCTTAAAAGTCATAGAACTTTAATGGAAGATCACACCATCAGATTCAGTGAATCAGAGAACCCACAATAGAAGTTTCAAGCTTCTATCTGCAAAAATGTGGAATTATGTATTTTTTTTCGGAAGAAAGATCACGGATGCGTGTTTATTTGTTTCTTTTTCCCCACGGGTGATCGTATCGATCCGGTAGTCCTAGAATATCGTGAGAGGGCCCATTCGAACGGAAATTAAAAGTTCTAGCGTCCCTTTTAAATGAGCAAAAAAATTGGAAGGCAACTTGGCCCCCTTCCTCGCTCATTTTTCTCCCAAAATTACCCAATCAAAATTTTGAGATAGCCATTTTGTTTAGCTTAGTCGAAAATCTAATAAATATGTCTTTAAGGATAACTTAATGCCCCACAGCTCCCGGGGGAAGGGCGTCTAGTTATGAACTTTGCCTATTGTTTACATATAGTATTGGTTAATGTGAAGTGTATTGACGATTTCAGGAGGGATTTTTTTTGGTGGGGAGAACGGAGGAGAGGGTTATGGGGGAGAATGTTTCCTTAGGGGAAGGGACATTTCTATGAAGGGGGTGCCAGATTTCCCAGCATAATAAAAAAACAAGTTTTTTCAACAGAAAGTAAAGAGCAACATTAAAACTTAAAACGAGCAGAAATCATTACGAATATGAGGGGGTTCTCCCCCAGTCAATGCCTCGCTCTTTACGCTAAAGTTGTTTTTAGTACTTTCAAAAGAGCTATCTATTCTAATTAACCGGCCCTTGTGATTCAGGGGTATGTGGTTTCAACAAAATTCAAACTTTAGCGTAAAGAGTGAGTTATTGAATAGGGGGCGAACTCCCTAAGATACGTAATAAAAACATAGGAATGAAGAAGCTGGTCACGTAAGTTACGTCAGAACAAAATTTCAAAAAAGCCATTTAGCCAAAAAAAGTAAAATTGATACGCATATTTCGTTTTATTTATTTATTTACGGTGAGCCAAAATCAAAGCTGCATTAATTCAAAACCGTTCAGAAATTAAATGATAAAAAAGTTTTTTTAGCTGAAAGTAAGGAGCGATATTAAAACTTAAAACGAACAGAAATTATTCCGTATATGAAAGGGGCGGTCGCCCCCTCAACGCAACGCTCTTTACGCTAAAGTTTGACTGTCTCACAGCTTGTTTTTTAAAACAATAGGAAACTCCAGCGCAAAGAGGGAGGAGTTGAGGAGGGAACCACCTCTTTCATATACGGAATAATTTCTGTTCGTTTTAAGTTTTAATGTCGCTCCTTACTTTCACCTTATTTTACTCTCAATTTGGAGAAGATCATCAGGGATAATATACCGTTTCTTGAAATGCAGATTGAGGTATGTGGCAATCGTGACGAGAGTGATCTGAACAAGGCTTATAAGCCCAGAAGGAATCTTATCTAGCCAAGCCTGTCAGAGGTTCTCAGCAACATTTGAAAGTTGCTGAGCCACCCTTATTAAACGTAGTTTGAATACAGGTTAGCTAGGTCAACTTTAGGATACAGCTGTACATGCATGTATCAGCATATATGAGTCAATGGACTGAATACATTATTTTTCTCCTTGGAATTTGCAAAACAAATATCTACGTTAGATCTTTTCTGCTGGATGTTCACCGGTAGATACCAGAAACAGCCGAAGTAATATCATTTTCGATATTCGACATCGATATATCTATATCTAATATCGCCCAACACTAGTTCTTTAAAAACAGAAATTACAATAAATAACCGATTCAAACTCATAACGAGCAGAAATTAACATGAGTAGGGCTCAAAACCCCTATGCCTTCCCAAGGCCAGAACATTATTTGCACTTTACTGCAAAAAATATAAATGTTTTTACTTTTATAACTTTAATATATAAATAATATTAACATATTGATTAACAAATATCAGTATATGTATATTAAACTGACAATGCACATTCTATTTGTATTTTTTTTTTTTTCAGTGAAGTGCAAATTATGGTCTTGCCTTGGGAAGACATAAGGGTTAAGAGCCCTATTCATGTTAATTTCTGCTCGTTTTGATTTTGACTTGGTTATTTATTGTAATTTCTGTTCGTTTTGGGTTTCATTTATTTATCGATGCTGATTTGTGGTACTTTCACGCTTGATAATTATTTGATTTTATTTTTGCTCATGTTTTGTTTAATGGAGTTCTTCACTTTTCTTTGAAAAATTTATTTTGTGGAAAATTTTTATTTGATTAATTTCTATCCGTTTATATTGACACAGTCTTTTCAGGGAAAAAGAAAATGATTCTTTGAATCTTTTTGTTTTTTAAGACTTTGTAGTTTGGCCTCCTATTTGTATGCTGGAGAAAATTTTTCAGCAATTTTGAACAACATGCACCCTTTTAAAAATCTGGACACCGATAGTAGTGTTTAATTTAGTTTCATACCTCCTCTAGTTGACCTGAACTAATGAAATTGATACCATTCGCAAGAAAATCTGTTAACTTTCTTTAAAAGCTTGCTCACATTAACGCTATTTCGACTCGCTTAAATTATTAGAGAAAATGTAACCCTGAACGTTAGAATATAATACTTTCAGTTGTTCTTGGAATGCTGCCGAGATGTCCTATTAAGTATTAGCATTAACACAATGCAATTTTATTTAATCTTAACTTACAACCTTTGCCCTGGGGACTCTGGGGGGGTTGTCATACATAATTAAATACATAAATACACACATAATTTTAAATACATAATTACATAAGAAAACAAATAAATTTCAGAACTTAAATACATAATTTTCAGAACTTTCAACTACGTTGAACAAAATGACTGTCTATAAACTTTGATTGAACGCGTTTGTGGAAATGGTGGGCGTGAGAGGGGTTCAATTACTCCACTCACTTTCGACTATTAAAAAGGGCTATTTCAATTTCCAAACAAATGAGCGCTTTTTGAAATTTTTAGAACAACTTTCTATATATACCTTATATGCCCCCAGGGCATAACTTACAACCCTTGCACTGAGGGCTCTGAGGGGGTTATCATCCTAAAATACCTAATTTCCAGAACTTTCAACTACGTTGACCAAAATGTATATATCAAAGTTTTTTTTGGTACAGGGGGGGGGGAGGGGCTAATTGCCCCCGATATCTTTTGACACTTAAAAAGTGAACTATAACCTTAAATTTCCAATCAAATGAACCCTCTCTGAAGTTTATACGAGCATACCTTCCATAAGAACCATATGTGCCCCTAGAATATAACTTACAACGCCTGCCCCCAGGCCCTATGTGGTTGTGTCTACACTGGAGATTTTCATCAATCAACCCCTTGAACATTTTAAACGACCTTAAATTAGAATTAGCGCCTTTGTAAAATTACGACTTTTTTGTTGTTGGACCTTTAACTTTTGCCTTGGCTTGTCTTTTCCCATTATAAAAACTATACCTTTAGATTTAACATGACACCCTGCAACCCCAGGGGATATATCTTTAAGTTATAAAATTTGTCCGTTGTTTATATAAAGTAATTGTTATTAAGAAGTATACAGACAATTATTTTTATTTGTCTTATTTTCTCTTTGCCAACTCTTTTCTGCATGTGGAGATTTTCTTTGGGAAATCTTTGAGCTTTTTTTCTTTTCTAGAAAAAGATGTTCATGGACTGGGGGTTTCCGAAGTGACTGAAATAACAATTAGGACTGCTACTACCTAAGTTACGAACGGTGCAATTTTAAATCTAATTTCTGATGGTACCAAAATTTTTCTTGCATTATAATTTTGTCAAAAAGCTAGTGGACTTTATCAGTTCACCGCATATTATTAGCAACAATTACAGTTCGTTGGTATTCAAGTGAAAACTAGGTCAGTAAGGCTATTTGAATAATTTATGTAAATTGGGATATTTTTTACCGGAAGAGGTGTGGTATAATTCGGTCTGTTAAATGCTTTTTCACTCTTTTTGCTTGTGTGTCTGGGCGAGTGTTTGCTTATTCCAATTAAATGTGAATTTTTTATGTTTTAAGAATGTTTCATGTCATTCTAAGAGATTTAAAAAAAAAAGTTGAAAAAAACACCATGTTAAAAACAAAAAAAAGTTGAATAATTTCGAAGTCCAAAAAAAAATTTAGTTAAAAAAATAAAAAAAAAGTTTAATAATTTCGAAGTCCAAAAAAAATTTAGTTAAAAAAATAGTTTGTTTTTCATGAAAAAATATTGAATAAGAACCATCAGTCCTCATCAATAGGAGCATGGGTATGCACAAGAATATATTTTAAGATTTAAATCAAAAGTTTCATTCTATTTATCTGATATGATTTAGAGATGTAAAAAAAAGTTGAAAAAAATACAATGTTAAAAAATAAAAAAAGATAAAAAAAAGTTGAATAATTTCCAAGTCCAGAAAAAATTTAGTTCAAAAAAATAGTTTGTTTTTCATGAAAAAAATTGAATGAGAGCCATCAGTCCTCATCAATAGAAGCATGGGTATGCACAAGAATATGTTTTAAAATTTAAATCAAAAATGTCATTATATTTTACTGATATGATTTAGAGATGTAAAAAAAAGTTGAAAAAAATACCATGTTAACAAAAGAAGAAAAAAATAAAAAAAGGTTTAATAATTTCGAATTCCAAAAAAAATTGGTTAAAAAAATAGTTTTTTTCATGAAAAATATTGAATGAGAACCATCAGTCCTCATCAATAGGAGTATGTGTATGCACAAGAATATGGTTTAAAATTTAAATCAAAAATGTCTGTCTATTTTTCTGATATGATTTATAGATGTAAAAAAAAAGTTGAAAAAAATACCATGCAAAAAAAAAGGTGAACAATTTCGAAGTCAAAAAAATTTAGTTAAAAAAATAGTTTGTTTTTCATGAAAAAATATTGAAATATAAGCATCAGTCCTCTGGGCAAGCATAGGATACAATTGTTAGAGCCATAAGCATATTTCATGTCATTTTAAGATACGTAAAAAAAGAAAAAAAGTTGAATAATTTCGGTCCAAAAACAAAAATTTAGCCAAAAAAACTGTTACTACAAACAATATTTTTCTAATAGTAAAAGTCACGACACACATATCTATACCATTCTCATTTTGAGTTTGGAGAATATTAAATGTGATTTTTTTATGTTTTAAGTATGTTTCTTGTCATTCTAAGATATGTAAAAAAGTGTTGAAAAAATATATCATGTTAAAAAAATTAAAAGACAAAAAGTAAAAAAAACTTCAAATAAAAACTTTAAAAAATGGGATACTCCTATAGCCGTTGATGATGAGCTAAAGATGATGAAGCCTTGTCAAGCTTCCTCAAAATTTTTTCCTTTTCCAGTTTTTATGGAGAAATAGAGTCATCCATGGATTCAGCGGTACTATTCTTTTCGAAGTATAGGGTGCTGTACCCTGATGGCTAACTTCTAGGATACCTTCTTTCACTATATCATAATAGAAATAAAAAGAGTGGGTATAATCAGATTCAGAAACCAAACTATCCCATGGCTGACCATTCAGATGAGAATTTAGTAAACTCAGCTCAGTATCACCAAAACGGAAAAATGGGAGATTAGATGATGTTGCTATACGCTGTGCTTGATCAGCACTCTCATATTGGGAAATAGCGGGGAAATGATCAGAAATATCACTAAATAGCACCGAATTATCTAATGGTTCGTTTTTCAGTTTTCTGTCATTTCCACTTGATTTGAGAAAATTGGCTTCAACTTGGACTCCACCCCCAGAGGATTTTGACAAAATTACGCCTGTATTAACCTAATTTGATATGTTTGTGTTTGCACCTTAATTGTGTAGCCTATTAAGGGGGCTTGAAGGAGGACCATACGGGTGGTGTTCTTGCAAAACTCCAGTTAAGGCTTTTGGACCATAATTATTACAATGGTAATATTGTTTTATGCTTCCAAGCTTTTCTGCTTTAGAAGTGACACCAAAAGTGTTGTTTTTTGTGCTATATCGCACTTATGGACGTTGGAATTGACAAAAATTGTGTAGATATGAGCAATTGCTTTCAAATTAGCCATTAAACGTCACTCTAAAAAGTTCTGGTTGGTCACTAGCCCCAGCTTTTTCATTTGAGACATGGCACCAAAAGTGCCGTTTTTAGTGCCATTTGGAACTTGTTTATGGTGGAATTTATAGGAAGGACGTAGATATGAACATCATCTTTTATATGAGCTATTAAAAATTGATCTAAAATACCTGCGATATCACTCTGTCCATACCAATTCGTGTGATATCGATTCATGTAATTCCAATGCAACGTACAACCCTTTACCCAGTGACTGTGGAGGGTCATACCATCACCAAAACCATAGATAGTGGACCTTTGAACTATGTTGAACACATTGAGTATCTCAAAATTTTGATTAGATAATTTTTGTTTGGTGGGGGGGGGGGTTCTTCAGGAGGGGGGCTAGCTACCCTCCAATATTTTCGGTCACTTAAATTAGGCACTAGCAAATTTATTTTCCGTTCAAATGAGCCATTAAGCATCTCCCTATGATGTTCTAGTCATTCGCTAGCCCTGGTGAAAAAAACGAAAATAAAAGATAAAAGGAGTCATCAGTGCTCCTCATGCAAAAGTGATTTTCCTCGGTGTTCAAGGTGTAGGACTGTATTATAGGTTCGTTCATGCTGATTCCAATAGTGTACTTTTTATTTCGATCTTACACTATCTCAAGGGGTTTCAGGCTCTTTTTCGAAATCACCTTAAAAATAATTCGAAATTAACTTCTACTTTAAACATTCACCAAAACAATTGTTACCATTCCTGGTTCAGTGTCATATGGAAACTTTTTTTCACTAGACAGTCCTTAAAAAATTTTCTTCAACTTTTGCTAATATGGGCAGGGGTTCGCTCTTTATTAGGTTGCAGCTACTGCTGCGACCCTGATTAGCCTCGGATTTGCTGTCAGCAAGCTCTGGAAACCCGATGAACCAATTTAAAAAAGATAATCGAATACTGTTTGTGAAATACGTACCTACTGCGTTTTGATTTAGGATACTCATGCAGCAATTCCAAGGACGTAAGCAATTCCAAACAATCAGTGAGTACCATTGTAGAGGTTCAAAACTCTGTTGTGCGAATGCTTGGAATTGTAAGACAGTTAGGGATTTATCTAAGACAATGAAATTCGTTTATACCTTACAAATATCTCGGGTAGTTAGGGAGGTAGAGAGATGCCTCAAAAGGTGTATTTTAAGGCCTTAACATCCCAACTCTCATTGAGCCTTCATACAAATATAGAATTAATTCTCAGAAAAAGACGAGGGGAGGGGCGAATTAGTAATTGATGTATAGTCCACAGGGCTGTATACAGGACTTTTTTTTGAAAGGGGACATAAAACTTTAAAAAACAACACAAAGATGTGAAATGCATATTTAATCCCTCTTTATTCCAAAGATTTTTTATAGTCTACACTGTTATTATGGAAGTAAAGAGTAACATTAAACGGCAAAATTAGCAAAATTTATTTTGTATAGGAGGTGACTGCCCCCTCCTCATTTCCATCTGCACCTCATCGTCGCAGAAACTTGTGAGGGTGTTACATTATAAATTGAGAATTCTAGTATTTTATTTTTTTTTAAGTAGAAAGAGACTTTAGACCAACAAGCCGCAATGTTTTTCTAATTGTTTTTCCAATTATTCTGGATAATTCTCCCCTCTGTGAAAAATATTCCTCAAGAAATACTCCCTCCCTGGTGGCAAGTTGCTTCCAGGATAAACTTCCTCGTGGATAATTTCTCCTGCAGAAAATTATCCCATGGAGAATCTATTAGTTTATCCATATTAAGATAAGAAGCAAGGAAAATGGTTTATATTTCAATAATGTGTATATATAAAGGCTAAATATATATATATATATATATATATATATATATATATATATATATATATATATATATATATATATATATATATATATATATATATATATATATATATATATATATATATATATATATATATATATATATATATATATATTCATATATATATAAATATGCATATATTTCCCTCGGGTTTTTTTTTTTTGTTCATTACCCTTGAAACGAAGAGTTTGATATGAAGGGTATTTAGTGCACAGTTTTTATTTGTATGGCAACCAGGCAGGTCAGTTGATGTAGAGGTTTAAAAGAAAGAGCCTGCCTTTGATATTTTTTGTAGTGAGTATTAGCTTCTTTTTTTATAGGCTTATTTAGAAGGATAAAATTATAATCGAGTGGCTCTTCTGAAAGAAATATGACAGTGAAATAGAAGAAATAATCCAAAATTCCTTATTTAATTTTTTGTTTCAATCTAATACTTGTTATTTTGACAATAAACACCCCCCCCACTTTCCCTGGTGGTCACAAATATAGACCTACATAACATTTTTGTTTCTCATCTTCTTTTTCTCTTATACCGGGTAACTTTATTCTTGACTCAATGAAATTTACCTTTAAAGGAGGTACTTATATAAAATCATGGATAAAATTTTTTTTTGGAAAAGATCTACAAATTTGGGCAATATATCTAAAGAGGTTCTTAAAATTTTTCCTGTAGTAAATTCTCTCGTAGAGAATTTCTTCTGAAGAAAATTGCCCCCCCCCCCTTCCTCTACTGAAAAATTCCCTATACAATTCCAAACTCAATTCCCCAGAGTGTAGAATAGAATATGTTTGCGCTTAAAGCCCATAGGCCTTAGCAAAATGTAGAAAAAAATTAAGAATAACACAGAAATTGCAAAAATTATAACATATTTCTACAGAAACATAGGTCTATGATCGATTGTGATTCAGAGAAATCGTGCCGAATTTCTGACGTGCATGAAACATTCATCAACACACAGTCTCATCAAACACTCAAAATCAAAATCATTCCTGTCAAAATTGTCTGGGCGAAATGTCAGTGGGGAAAATTTTTGGGGAAGAATTATGTTCAATAACTTTACAAAATTCTCTTGATTCATCTTTCTTGCTGTTTGGATGCACAATTTTACATATGGAGAGAATATTACCGTGGAAGTGTCCAGGAAAAATTTTCTGGCAAGGTTTTTAGGCTATTGAAACGTCCGTTTTTGGGTATCTTGCCCCTCTCTCTACACAAAGATCTACCACCCTTCCTTAAACTTCCCTACTAAACACTTCATTTCTCGAATCACTCATTTCTTCATTTTCACACTTCAATGATATACACATTCATTCAAAGCTCCACACATAGAACAAAAATTTGGACCAGCCTTTGACCTTTCTCTCTCCATAAACTTTGTTCTTTGACCTTGTAGCAAACTATCAGCCCTCATTTCAATTAATAGTTTTATTTCCTTTTTATTCAAACCCACCTTAATAAATCAAACAAACAAAAAAAAACAAACAAACAAAATTAATCATTTACACGCAATGGCATTGAGAGCACATCTGAAAAAAGCATGCAGTTTGAAAAACAACTATGTTGTTTTTGTACCATTTCAAATGTGCGATTTCTATTAGAGCCATTAATTAGGCGTAAAACTCAGGAGACAAATTGGACATTCCTCAGGTTCATTCAAATAGTCTTCTGAAAATCAATTTTCCTTATCATTAATTGTAATAAAAACTTAACAAAAAATCTGTTAAAGGAAATTCAAGGATTGTCTTTAATTTTGACCTCATTTTACTCACTGCTGTTTAAAGCAGGCTTCTATCTTAATTTTTACTAAATTAAATAAACAAAAAGTTTTTCAACTGAGAGTAAGGAGCAACATTAAAACTCAAAAGGAACAGAAACTGTTTGATATATGACGGGGTTGTCCCTTTCTCCGAAATCCTTGCTCTTTACACTAATATTTTTAGCTTCTTTAAGAAGGCTTCTTATTCTAATTTAACGACCCTCGTGTTTCACTTTTTAGGAGTTGTTCATAAGAAAATTGGGACTTACTTTCTTTACTTTCACATAAAGATCAAGCTGTTGAGGAAGCCTGCAGCCTCTTCATATATGTTCGGTTTGAGTTTTAATGTTGCTTAGACTTTTAGTTAAAAAAAAACCTTTCTTTATTTTCTGATCGTTTTTCAAATAATACCAGTAAATCTGGGTCTCATTCCTTGAAAAAATCACTCTCCTCACGGGTAACTTGTCATTGAACAGTTTTCTGTTCTAAAGTACCCCCTCCCGCATAAAACTTCCTCCGGATAATTCCACCACCATTTACCCCCCCTCCGTAAAGTTTCTCGTGAATGATTCCACCTAAAATATTCTCACTACCATGCTTTCATTTGAAAGACTTACATTTCTAATCGTGATTCCTGTCACTCTGGATACCCCCAAATCTTTGGAAAATTTTTGCCGCATTCCAAAGCAGAACATTCTTCCCCTAACCAACAAATGTCTGTATACTTCCCAATAACAAAAATACTGTACGTAAACGTTCGGCACATTTCATAGCTTAGAGATCTTTCTCCAGGGGCTGCGGGTGGTCACGTTGCCCTTAAAGGAATAATTACTGGGACAATGAAAATCTCACCATCAGATTCAGCGTATCAGAGAACCCAACTGTAGAGGTTTCAAGCTCCTATCTGCAAAAATGTGGAATTTTGTATTTTTTGCCAGAAGAAAGAACACGGATGCTTTTTTTTCAGGGGTGATCGTATCCACCCAGTGGTCCTAGAATATTGTGGCAGGGCTCATTGGAATTGAAATTAAAAGTTGTAGTGCCCTTTTTAAGGGACAAAAAATTAGGAAAAACTAGCCCCCTCCCACTCTCTTTTTTTCTCAGAGTCACCCGATCAAAATTTTGAGATAGTGATTTTGTTCAGCATGGTCGAAAATATGATAACTATGTCCTTTAGGACTCCGACGTCCCCGGGGAGAGGGCTGAAAGTTATGAAATTTACACAATGTTAACATATAGTATTGGTTAGTGGGAATTATACAGACGTTTTCAGGAGGGATTTTTTCTGGTAGTGGGGGGAATGGGTCGGGGATTATGTGGGAGGATCTTTACACGGAGCAATTTTTCATGGGGAAAGGGACATTGCTATGAAGGGGGCGCCGGATTTCCCAGCATTATTTAAAAAAAGATCAGAAATTAAATAAAAAAAAAGTTTTTCAACTGAAAGTAAGGAGCAATATCAAAACTTAAAATGAACAGAAAATATTACGCTTATGATTCGGTTCGCCCCTAGTCAATACCTCGCTCTTTAAGCCAAAGATTTTTTAGTACTTTCATAAGAGCTATTTATTCGAATTAACGGCCTTTGTGATTGAGGGGTCATTTTTAAAGAATCGGAACAAAATTCGAACTTTAGCGTAAAGAGCAAGGTATTGACTAGGGAGTGAACCCCTTAACATACGTATTAAAAATATAAGAATATAGAAGTTCGTTACGTAAGTTAATTCCTAAGTTACTTATGTTTATTATTAATAAAAACGTTCGTAAATAAAATTAAACAACTTTCAAGAAAGCCATTTAACCAAATAAAAGTAAAATTAATATGCAAATTTTGCATTAATTATTCATGTACAGTGAGCAAAATCAAAACCTGCATTAGATCAAAAACGTTCAAAAATGAAATTAAAAAACAAGTTTTTTTAACTGAAAGTTAGGAGTGACGTTAAAACTTAAAACGAACAGATATTATTCCGTATATGAAAGGGGCTACCCCCTTCTCAGCGCCTCCCTCTTTACGCTAAAGTTTGACTTTCTCACAACTCGGAGGAGGAGGGATTGTGATTTGAAAGTGAAGTATTTTTCAGGAGAAAAACACGTCCGACGAATATGCCAAGGTACCTCGAGACGATGTAAAACCAATAAAGACACGAAAGACGGATTATAACCAGGACAGAAATGTTGCAAAGAAAACTACGAGATGATCTTTTTTTAAACAATAAAAAATATTAGCATTAAGAGCGAGGCGTTGGGAACAGCCATTAGCGCTGCCTAAGCAAAGAACGATGTTGGCACAATCAATTATTTATTTATTTTTTCGTTTCTTGGTTTGTTTGAGACCAGGGCACACGGTATGGAAGGTTGCCGTAGAAATTTAAAAAAAGGGCTCATTCGATTGAAAATTGGAAGGAATAGCGCTCTTTTAATAGCTAAAAGTGATTAGAAGGTGACTAACACCCCTTCCACGCCCACCATTTCCCCAAAAACAACCAATCAAAATTTTGAGATAGCCATTTTACTCAACGAAGTTGTAAGATCTAGAAATTATGTTTGAGGAGAACACTCTCCCCACAGCCCTCAGAGCAAGGGTTGTAAGTTATACCCAGGGGATATATAAGGTTTTTATAGAAAGCGTTGTCGTAGAAACTTCAAAAAGGGCTCATTCAATTGTAAATTCAAGGTGATAGTGCCCTTTATAATAGTCAAAAATGATTTGAGGGCAACTTACCCCCCTCTCTTACCCACAATTACCCAAGACACATCCAATCAAAATTTTGATATCGACATTTTGTTCAACGTAGTTGAAAATTCTGGAAATTAGCTCCTTGTGGATAACAACCCCACCACAGCCCTCAGGGCAACGGTTGTAAGCTATGCCCTGGGGGCACATAAGGTTCTTATAGAAAACTTTGTAGTGCAAACTTCAAAAAGGGCTCATTCTTTTGGAAATTGAAAGGGCTAGTGCAATTTTTAATAGTTGAAAGTGAGTGATGAGCAACTAAGCTCCCTCTCACGCCCACCTTTTCCCCAAATAAATGCAATCAAAATTTCAAGATATCTATTTTGTTCAACATAGTTACAAGTTTTGGAAATTATGTCTTTGAGGATGATAACTAGGCATCCTCTGACACCCACCAGCTTTGTCTCTTTCACTCTTTTTGCCTGTTTGTCTGGGCGGGTGTTTGCTTATTCCAATGCATGTCTTTTTCGGTATGTGTGTCTGAATCTAAGTATTCGTATGTGTTTTTGTCTCTCTCACTCTTTTTGCTTGTGTGTCAGGGCGGGGGTTCTCTTATTCCATAGGCATGTCTTTCTCGGTTTGTGAGTCTGAAGCTACGTATTTGTATGTGTTTTTGTCTCTCTCACTCTTTTTGCCTGTATGTCTAGGCAGTTGTTTGTTTATTCCAATGCATGTTTTTCTCGGTTTCTGTGCCTGAATCTACGTATTTGTATGTGTTTTTATCTCTCTCACTGTTTATGCCTATGTGTCTGGGCAGGTGTTTACTTATTCCAATGCATGTCTTTTTTGATATGTGTGTCTGAATCTACGTATTTGTATGCGTTTTTGTCTGTATGCGTTTGCAGGTGTTTACTTATTCCAATGCATGTCTTTTTTGTTTTGTTTGTCTGAATCTACGTATTTGTATGCGCTTTTGTCTCTCTCACTCTTTCTGCCTGTGTGTCTGGGCGGGTGTTTGCTTATTCCAATGCATGTCTTTCTCGGTATGTGTGTCAAAATCTACGTATTTGTATGTGTTTTTGTCTTTCTCACTCTTTTTGCCTGTGTGTCTGGGCGGGTATTTGCTTATTCCAATACATATATTTCTCGATATGTGTGTCTGAATCTACGTATGTGTATGTGTTTTTGTCTTTCTAACTCTTTTTGCCTTTGTGTCTTGGTGGGTGTTTGCTTATTCCAATGCATGTCTTTCTCGGTTTGTGTGTCTGAATCTACGTCTTTGTATGTGTTTTTGTCTCTCTCACTCTTTTTGCCTGTGTGTCTGGGCGGGTTTTTGCTTATTCCAATACATGTCTTTCTTGGTATGTGTGTCTGAATCTACGTATTTGTATGCGTTTTTGTCTCTCTGACTCTTTCTGCCTGTGTGTCTGGGTGGCTGTTTGCCTACTCCAATGAATGTCTTTCTCGGTATTTTTTTCTGAATACGTATTTGTATGTGTTTTTGTCTTTCTACTCTTTCTGCTTGTGTGTCTGGGCGGGTGTTTGCTTATTCCAAATGCATGCCTTTCTCGGTATGTTTGTCTGTATCAACATTTTTGAATGTATTTTTGTCTCCCTCACTCGTTTTTCTGCTGTGTCTGGGTGGGTGTTTGCTTATTCCAAATGCACACCTTTCTCGGTATGTGTGTCTGAATCTACGTTTTTTAATCCGTTTTTGTCTTTCTGAATCTTTTTTCCAGTGTGTATGGGCGGGGGTTTGCTTATTCCATTGAACGTTTTTCTAGGTATGTGTGTCTGAATCTACGTGTTTTTATGTGTTTTTGTCTTCCTCACTCTTTTTGGCTGTGTGTCTGGGCAGGCGTTTGCTTATTCCAATGCATGTTTTTCTCGGTTTGTGTGTCTGAATCTACGTATTTGTATGTGTTTTTATCCCTCTCACTGTTTTTGCCTCTTTGTCTGGGTGAGTGTTTGCTTATTCCAATGCATTTCTTTCTCGGTTTGTGTGCCTGAATCTACGTATTTGTATGTGTGTTTATCTCTCTCACTGTTTTTGCCTATGTGTCTGGGCAGGTGTTTACTTATTCCAATGCATGTCTTTTTTGGTATGTGTGTCTGAATCTACGTATTTGTAGGCGTTTTTGTCTCTCTGACTCTTTTTGCCTGTGTGTCTGGGTGGCTGTTTGCTTATTCCAATGCATGTCTTTCTCGGTATGTTTGTCTGAATTCGTATTTGTATGTGTTTTTGTCTTTCTCACTCTTTCTGCCTGCTTGTCTGGGCGGGTGTTTGCTTATTCCAATGCATGTCTTTCTCGGTTTGTGTGTCTGAATTTTCGTATTTGTATATGTTTTTGTCTTCCTCACTCTTTTTGGCTGTGTGTCTGGGCGGGTGTTTGCTTACTCCAATGCATGTCTTTGTTGGTTTTTGTGTCTGAATCTACGTGTTTGTATGTGTTTTTGTTTTCCTCACTCTTTTTGGCTGTGTGTCTGGGCAGGTGCTTGCTTATTCCAATGCATGTTTTTCTCGGTTTGAGTGTCTAAATCTACGTAATTGTATGTGTTTTTGTCTCTCTCACTGTTGTTGCCTGTGTGTCTGTGCGGGTGTTTGCTTATTCCAATGCATGTCTTTCTCGGAATGTTTTTCTAAATCTACGTATTTGTATGTGCTTTTGTCTTTCTCAATGTTTTTGCCTGTGTGTCTGGGCGGGTGTTTCCTTATTCCAATGCATATCTTTCTCGGCATGTGTTTCTGAATCTACGTATTTGTATGTGTTTTTGTCTTTCTCACTGTTTTTGCCTTTGTGTCAAGGCGGGTGTTTGCTTATTCCAATGCATGTCTTTCTCGGTTTGTGTCTCTGAATCTACGCATTTGTATGTGTTTTTGTCTCTCGCACTGTTTTTGCTTCTGTGTCTGGGCGGGTGTTTGCTTATTCCAATGCATGTCTTTCTTGATATGTGTGTCTGAATCTACGTATTTGTATGCGTTTTTGTTTCTCTCACTCTTTCTGCATGTGTGTCTGGGTGGGTGTTTGCTTATTCCAATGCATGTCTTTCTCGGTATGTTTGTCTGAATCTACGTATTTGTATGTGTTTTTGTCTTTCTCACTCTTTCTGCCTGCGTGACTGGGCGGGTGCTTGCTTATTCCAATGCGTGTTTTTCCAGGTTTGTGTGTCTAAATCTACGTATTTGTATGTGTTTTGTCTTCCTCACTCTTTTAGGCTGTGTGTCTCGGCGGGTGTTTGCTTATTCCAATGCATGCCTTTCTCGGTTTTTGTGTCTGAATCTACGTGTTTGTATGTGTTTTTGTCTTTCTCACTCTTTTGGCCTGTGTGTCTGGGCGGGTATTTGCTTATTCCAATGCATGTTTTTCTCGGTTTGTGCGTCTAAATCTACGTATTTGTATGTGTTTTTGTCTCTCCCACTGTTTTTGCCTGTGTGTCTGGGTGGGTGTTTGCTTATTCCAATGCATGTCTTTCTCGGTTTGTATGACTGAATTTACGTATTTGTATGTCTTTTTGTCTCTCTCACTCTTTTTGCCTGTGTGTCTGGGCGGGAGTTTGCTTATTCCAATGCATGCCTTACTTGGTATGTTTGTCTGAATCTACGTATTTGTATGTGTTTTTGTCTCTCTGACTCTTTCTGCCTGTGTGTCTGGGTGGCTGTTTGCTTATTCCAATGCATGTCTTTCTCGGTATGTTTGTCTGAATACGTATTTGTATTTGTTTTTGTCTTTTTTCACTCTTTCTGCCTGCGTGTCTGGGCGGGTGTTTGCTTATTCCAATGCCTGTCTTTCTCGGTTTGTGTGTCTGAATCTACCTATTTGTATGTGTTTTTGTCTTTCTCACTCTTTTTGCTTGTGTGTCTGGGCGGGTGTTTGCTTATTCCAATGCATGTCTTTCTCGGTTTTTGTGTCTGAATCTACGTATTTGTATGTATTTTTGTCTCTCTCAATGTTGTTGCCTGTGTGTCTGTGCCGGTGTTTGCTTATTCCATTGCATGTCTTTCTCGGTATGTGTTTCTGAATCTACGTAATTGTATGTGCTTTTGTCTCTCTCACTATTTTTGCCTGTGTGTCTGGGCGGTTGTTTGCTTATTCCAATGCATTTCTTTCTCGGTTTGTGTGTCTGAATCTACGTATTTGTATGTGTTTTTGTCTCTCTCACTCTTTTTGCCTCTGTGTCTGGGCGAGTGTTTGCTTATTTCAATGCATGTCTTTCTTGGTTTGTGTGTCTGAATCTACGTATTTGTATGCGTTTTTGTCTCTCTGACTCTTTCTGCCTGTGTGCCTGGGTGGCTGTTTGCTTATTCCAATGCATGTCTTTCTCGGTATGTTTGTCTGAATACGTATTTGTATTTGTTTTTGTCTTTCTCACTCTTTCTGCCTGTGTGTCTGGGCGGGTGTTTGCCTATTCCAATGCATGTCTTTCTCGGTATGTGTGTCTGAATCTACGTATTTGTATGTGTTTTTGTCTTTCTCACTCTTTTTGGCTGTATGTCTGGGCGGGTGTTTGCTTATTCCAATGCATGTTTTTCTCGGTATGTGTTTCTGAATCTAGGTATTTGTATGTGCTTTGGTCTCTCTCACTGTTTCTGCCTGTGTGTCTGGGCGGGTGTTTGCTTATTCCAATGCATATCTTTATTGGTATGTGTCTCTGAATCTACGTATTTGTATATGTTTTTGTCTATATTACTCTTTCTGTCTGTATGTCAAGGCGGTCGTTTGCTTATTCCAATACATGTCTTTCTCGGTTTTTGTGTCTGAATCTATTTATTTGTATGTGTTTTTGTTTCGCTCACTCTTTTTGCCTGTGTATCTGGGCGGATGTTTGCTTATTTCAAATGCAAGTCTTTCTCTGTATGTGTGTCTGAATCTACATATTTGTATGTGTTTTTGTCTCTCTCACTCCTTTTTTGCCTTTGTGTCTGGGCGGGTGTTTGCTTATTCCAATGTATGTCTTTCTCGGTCTTTGTGTCTGAATCTACGTATTTGTATGTGTTTTTGTCTCTCTCACTCTTTTTTGCCTGTGTGTCTTGGCGGGTGTTTGTTTATTCTAATGCATGTCTTTCTCGGTATTCGTGTCTGAATCTACGTATTTGATGTGTTTTTGTCTCTCTCACTCTTTTTGCCTGTGTGTCTGGGTGGGTGTGTGCTTATTTCAATTAAATGTGAATTTTTTATTTTTTAAGAATGTTTCATGTTATTCTAAGAAATGTAAAAAAAATTGAAAAAAATATCATGTTTAAAAATTAAAAAAAAAATTAAAAAAAGTTGAATAATTTTGAAGTCAAAAAAAAAAAATTAGCTAAAATATAAAAAAAATTGAAACAAAGTTGAATAATTTCGAAGTCCAAAAAATTTAGTTGAAAAAATAGTTTGTTTTTCATGAAAAAATATTGAATGAGAACCATCAGTCCTCATCAATAGGAGTATGGGTATGCACAAGAATATGCTTCAAAATTTAAATCAAAAATATCATTCTGTTTTTCTGATATGATTTAGAGATGTAAGAAAAAGTTGAAAAAATACCATGTTAAAAAATAAAAAAATAAAAAAAAGTTGAATAATTTCGAAGTCCAAAAAAATTTAGTTAAAAACAAAATTTTTTTTATGAAAAAATATTGAATGAGAACCATCAGTCCTCATCAATAGGAGTATTTTCTATGCACAAGAATATGGTTTTAAATTTAAATCAAAAATGTCAGTCTATTTTTCTGATATGATTTAGAGATGTAAAAAAAAGTTTAAAAAATACCATGTTAAAAAAAATGTTGAATAATTTTGAAGTCCAAAAAAAATTTAGTTAAAAAACAGTTTGTTTTTCATGAAAAAATATAGATTAGACCCATCAGTCCTCATCAATAGGAGTGTGGGTATGCAAAGGAATATGTTTTAAAATTTAAATCAAAAGTGTCATTTTTCTATTTTTCTGATATGATTTAGAGATGTAAAAAAAGTTGAATAATTTCAAAATCCAAAACAAACTTAGTTAAAAAAACTAGTTTGTTTTTCATGAAAATATATTGAATAAGAACCATCAGTCCTCATCAATAGGAGTATGGTTATGCGCAAGAATATGTTTTGAAATTTAAATCAAAAGTGTCATTCTATTTTTTTGAATTGAATTTATCAAGTATTTTGGGCAATAGGTTGCATCAAGACTGGGCTGGGTAATTGTAGACAGAGAAAAGCCAAGACAAATAGTCCAAGTAACGTCTGCGGGGAAAGAAGACCCTGTTTAGGGGGTAACATGTTCGGCACGCTAGGTTCTCATGACATATCTCAAAGTTAGAGATATGTTTCAGTTTAGACACTGTGCAGCGTCCGCCCGTCAGATCAGGCGGTTTCCCTGATCTCCTGTTCGGCACGGTGGGTAAAAAAACAAATTTTTTGACATGTCATGAGAAAATGTTCTGCACGCGGGGACATGTCCGAAAATTTCCGACATGTCAGAAACACTTTCTGACATTTAGTTTTTGGAAAGGCATGCCTGCCTAGAGTCTTAGGCATGCTGATCAAGAATTTAAAAAAGAGGTAAACAAGGCACACCCGACTCTAGCCTTAAGAAGGTTGAAAAATACATGAACCTTTACCGCGTACCAGAACAGGTAAGGAAATAATAGTAAACCACCGCGTTTTAATCCTTGTGCATCATGAAACGATGAACATGTCTGTGCATACTCTGATCAACAACTATTGAAAAACATATAATTTATAATAACGTTATTAAATTTTTGTTTAACTTGACAGGGACTCTGGGTGCCAAAAGGTTAAGTGGCGCGCCACTTAACCTGATGTAAGTTAACCTAGAAAAGTTAGGTAACCTAACCTAATATAACCTAACCTGACCTTGGTGGTGAGGGCCCCATCCGTGTAATGCTTTCGGCCCCTTGTCCCCAGGGTTGGGGGGGGGATCCCACTCGTGGTAGGCTTTTCGGTCCCCGTGGCCCAGGGTGGGCGCCACTTAACCTGATGTAAGTTAACCTAGAAAAGTTAGGTAACCTAACCTAATCTAACTTGACCTAGGTGGTGAGGGTCCCACTCGTGTCAGGCTTTCGGTCCCGTGGTCCTGGGGTTGGTGGGGGGGGCACAAGGGGAGGGGGGGCCACAAGTGATGTTTTGGAGAGTATTGTCAATTTAAAATAGTTAAGAAATAAAAAAAATAACAAGAAATGGTTGAAAAGTGTTTTGAGGGAGATGGACTGCATGGAGGGTTTTGCTTTTTGGACTTTTCAGAGCTATAATTCTTAGTCTCTCATAGACGTTTGTTGTCTGAAACTTCTAGTTTGGGATGAATAGTTTGCTATTTCAGGCTTTTCTGAGCTAGGTTTCCAAGTATTTGGTAGGTGTGTATCGTCTGAAAATTATGATTTGGGATATGTAAATTACTATTTCGGCTTTTCTAAGCTAGATTTCTTAGTCTTTCGTTTATGTGTGTTGTCTGAAACCTATGATTCGGGATGCGTGGATTGCTATTTTTGACTTTTCTGAGCTGGATTTCTTAGCCGTTCATAGGTGAGTGTTGTCTGAAACTTATGATTTGAGATGGTTAATTCGCTATTTCCGGCTTTTATTAGCTAGGTTTTTTAGCCTTTCATAGGTGTGTGTGTGTTGTCAGAAAATTATGATTTGGGATGTGTAGTTTGCTGTTTGGACTTTTCAGAGCTAGGATTCTAGTTTTTTAGATGTTCATGGGTGTTGGGTTAAAGAAAAATCACACGGAATTAGGCAACTGAGTCTCTCAATCCCCGTAAAGTTCTTTTAAAAGATACAAAAACTACTTATTTAGCACAAAGAACCCCCCATGTAACTGAACCCCTGTATAACTGAAACCCTGTACAACTGAACCTCCGTGCTAAATTTCATTACGTTTAATATCTAGCCACCAAATGCTCCAAGTCTCAGAAGAAAAAGGGATTTTGAAAACAGGGAGCCCGATTTACGAAAAAAAGGGGTACCCCCCGTGCAACTGTATCATGAACTAAAAATCTACGTCAGAAAAAATTCCTTTTATTCAAATCCTAATCACCTATCAAGTTATCAAAAAACTTGTCCGTTAAAACTCGAAACAACACATGCTGGTTTTATAACACAGGTTTAATTAATTGCCAAAACCTACTAATCAACTTACAGATGAATGACCACGGAACTTTCTCTAATCGACTGACACACAAAAAATCGATTCCTCTCGGCATTAAAAAATTTTCCAATCACTAATTACTCCTTTTTTGCAATTGCTAAAAAGACTTGTATCCTGAACTAGAATTCTACGTCAGAAAAAAATCCTTTTATTCAAATCCTAATCACCGATCAAGTTATCAAAAAACTTGTTTGTTAAAACTCGAAACAAGACACGCTGGTTTTATAATACAGGTTTAATTAATTACGTCATTCCCGCTCCTGTAGATAGGACTACCAGAAAAAAACCTGTTTGGCTATATGTCTGCGCAAAATAGTACTTAACAGTCTACTCCCTCCTATCTCTTTTGACTCTTAAAAAGTAGACTAAAACTTTTAATTTTCAATCAAATTTGCCCTCTTTAAAGTTTATACGATAATACCTTTAGTAACAACCATATATTTTCCCAGGGCATAACTTACAACGCCTGCCCCCCGGGCACGGGAGAGCTATGTTAACCCCAAAATTTTGTTTTATGACCTTTGAACTATTTTTAACAAAAAATCTATCTTAAATTTTTATTCGGTGCATTAGGGAAAAAAGATTTTTTTTTTGGGGGGGGGGGGAAGCTGGTAACCCTCCAATATCTTTTGACGCTTAAAAATTGTACTAGAACTTTCAATTTCCTATCAAATGAGCCATCTCTTAAGTTAATACATCCTTCCATAAGAACCATATATGCCCCAGGGTATTACTTATAACCCTTGCCCCTGCTTTCAACTGCGTTGAAAAAAATGGATATATCAAAATTTTGATTGGATGTGTTTGGGGAAATGAGGGCGTGGAAGGGGTGTCAGTTGCCTTAGAATCACTTTCGACTATTAAATAGGGAACTAGCCATTTAAATTTCCAATCGAATGAGTGCTTTCTGAAGTTTTTACGACAACGCTGGCTATACATGACCTTATATTCGCCCAGGGCATAACTTACAACCCTTGCCTTGAGGGCTATGGTTGGGTGGTTGTAATCCTCAAAGACCTAATTTCTAGAACTTAAAACTACGTTGAATAAAATGGCTATCTCAGAATTTTGATTGGATGTTTTTGGGGAAAAGTTGGGCGTGAGAGGGGGGTTAGTTGTCCTCCAATCACTTTCGACTATTAAAAAGGGCACTAGCCCTTTGAATTTTCAATCGAATGAGCCTTTTTTGAAGTTTCAACGACAACGCCTTCTATAAAAAGCTCAAATACCCCCAGGGCATAAATTACAACCCTTGCCCTGAAGGCTCTGGGGGAGTGCCCTCCTCAAAAACATAATTTCTATCTGGAAATCAGCTACACTGAACAAAATGGCTATCTCAAAATTTTGATTGGATGTGTTTTGGGAAATGGTGGGCGTGGAAGGGGTGTTAGTTGTCTTCCAATCACTTTCGATTATTAATAAGGGCACAAGCCACTCCTATTTTCAATTGAATGAGCTCTTTTCGAAGTTTCTACGACAACTTCTTCGATACAAAGTGCCCTGCTCTATAGCAAAAAAAATAATAAATAACACATTGTGCCAACATCGTTCTTATTTGCCCCCTGGGCATAACTTAAAACCCTTGCCCTAAGGGTTGTGGGGGAGTGTCCTCCTCAAAAACATGTTTTATATCTGGAAATCAACTACGCTGAACAAAATGGCTATCTGGAAACTTTGTTTGGATGTGTTTGGGGGAATGATGGGCATGGGGGAGGGGGGCTAGTTGCCCTCTAATCACTTTTGACTATTAAAAAGGGCACTAGAACGCTCAATTTCCAATAGAAGGAGCCCCCTTTGAAGTTTCTACGACAATTCCTTCGATACGAAGGGCATCTGGGGAAAAAAAATAAAGAAATAATAATAATAAAACATTGGAGCCGTATGGCCTTTACTATAGGCAACGCTATAGCCTTGCCTGTGATCGTCACCACGAACTGTTTGATTAAATTAATGGAAAATGGTACTCTAGGTCAGTAATTGAATCTTGTATATATTTACCAAGCAAGTTTCATTAGTTTTTTTATCAATATTATTATTTATTTCATTTGGAAACAATTATAAGTGGTCGATTAAAGATAGTCCAAAAAGATAATGGCAAACCAAAAGAATAAACACACTTATCCACATCAACCATGACTATATCTGGTCCTTAGGAGGCAGGTAGCTCTGATGCAGGGGCGTAGCTGCAGTGTTTTTATTAGGGGCACGAGGGGGTGTTATTGAAGTAGGTGCTATTCAAGTGATAGTGAAGAAAAGTGACTATTTAACAAACACACTACTTGGGTAATTTAAAAACATTACGCAATAAATTATAAACAATTAACACACATTAAACTATCATAAATATGAGTGCTGGTTCTTGACTTTTACTAAAATTGTCAGCAATGAGGTGCTGCAGACGACATTATTATTTCGTAAACAAGCTTTCGGGTGGGCGAAGGTTAATTTTGTATACATCCGGGATTTCTTCAGCCAGATTCACCACTAACGCTCCAGTATATATTTCCCCTCCACTTCCCCCAGCCCCCACGACCAGTATGCTCAAGCTCATAAATGAACCAAGGTCTAATTTAATAGCCCCAGGCATTGCAATATTCATTCCTCATAATTTTGGATAGATTTTTACTCTGTAAGATTTAATTTGTTGTAGGAAACTTTTGGTTTATGTGATTTATTGAAATATTATTTATGATTTTTTATTAAATTGACTTGTTTGTGGGTTTACCATATTAATGAATATGCTATTTATATTAATAAATAGCGTTGATACCAGCAGGCCATATAAAGCCGAAACAAAAATCATAGGTAGCACAATAATACTGTATAAGCAAAGATACAAGATAATTCAACGCATGGCCTCAGAATTTGTAACATTTTATTGTGAAATATTCCCTACATTTAAATAGCGACCATATTCCAAATTTGAAAATATTCGAAAAATAAAGTTAGAATTGTTAACTTATCCTTTGGGGATTGTAGAAAATCTGAACAATTCTTGGCATCATTGTGGCAAAAACCTTAAATTAATTAGAAATTCCCAGGGATACCAATTTAAAGGGAAAATTGACTCCTAGAGTTTGAAAATTACCTTCCCTTTTGTATCTCTGCTTAAAAAACGAATTCTATAAAAATTACACAGAAGTTTTTCTCGTGTAAATCAAGGTATACATTTTTTTTTTGGGGGGGGGGTCACACTGAATATCGTTTTTATGTCTATAATTCCCTTCACAAGCAAAGGTCGGTTTCCTAGTGCTGTATGATAAAACTGATAAAAATAGAAAAAAAAAAATTTTGGCACCGCTTACACGTGCACACAAAATTTCTAAATTTTGAGAAAACAAATACATATTTTGTTTAAATTAACTTTAATCTATTCTCAGCAACCAGTTCGTCCAGCATGCTGATGCAGAGACAAATGTTTCACGAGTAACGCTGGTGTTGTGTGAAATGCAACTAATTTCAGTCATATTTCTTACCACATTTACGTCAATTCTGTTTTTGGAGCTGTTTAAAAGAAATATATTTAGAAAAGCGAAAATAGCAAGAAGTCAGAATAATATTATGCACAGAGGCAGTTCTCATTTATGGGTAAGTATGTGGATCCAAAACGTAAGGATTAAATAGGAAGTTATCAGCACTAATTAAGCATTTCATAGGCAGCGCGCGAGCGCTGCCTAAGTAAAGAACAATGTGGCCGTAATGAGTTTTTTTTCTTCTTCTTTCTTCGACAGGCACTTCGTATCGAAGGAGTTGTCGTAGAAACTTCGAAAAGGGCTCATTCGATTGGAAATTGGGGTGGCTAGTGCCCTTTTTAATATTCGAAAGTGATTGTAGGGTAACTAACCCCCCACGCCCATCATTCTCCCAAACACATCCAATCAAAATTTTGAGATCACCATTTTGTTCAGCGTAGTTGATTTCCAGATAGAAAATATGTTTTTGAGGAAGACACTCCCTCATAACCCTCAGGGCAAAGATTTTAAGTTATTCCCTGGGGCATATAAGGCTTTTATAGAAGGCGTTGTTGTAGAAACTTCAAAACAGGCTCAATCGATTGAAAATTCAAAGGGCTAGTGCCATTTTTAATAGTCGAAAGTGATTGGAGGGCACCTAACTCCCCCCCCCACGCCCATCACTCCCCCACACACATCCAATCTAAATTTTGAGATAGCCATTTTGTTCAGCGTAGGCTTGTTGATTTCCAAATAGAAAATATGTTTTTGTGGAGGACACTCCTTCACATCCCTCAGGGCAAGGGTTTTAAGTTATGCCCTGGGGGTAAATAAGGTTTTATAGAAGCATTGTCATAGAAAGTTCAAAAGGGGCTCATATGATTGGAAATTCAAAGAGCTAGTGCCCTTTTTAATAGTCGAAAGTGATTGGAGGGCAACTACCCCACCCTCCCGCACCCCATATTCCTCCAAACACATTCAATAAAAATTTTGAGATAGCCATTTTGTTCAGCGTAGTTGATTTCAAGATAGAAAATATGTTTTTGAGGAGGACACTCCCCCACAACCCTCAGGGCAAGGGTTGTAAGTTATGTCCTGGGGGCATATAAGGTTTTTATAGAAGGCCTTGTCTTATTGCATTTGCACTAACACCCTAAAGGCTAGATGCAACAATGAAATAAAATGAATGAACAAACAAGATAATTTTTGCAAACTAAATCCGAAAATTAGGGAAAATATAGAGAGGACCAGAGTAAAAACTGAATTTTTTACAATCTAAATTTTTCAATGGAATAGAAAGTCACTAACATCACGAGCTGTAAAGCTTTTCTCGGATTTATTAAAAACCTAATACTTGAGAAATTTTCCGGGTTTTCGTTAAAACCGTTCGAACACCTTAACTTAATCACATTATTTTGCTTTCCCTATATGATGCAGGATACGGAACCGCAGGCGAATTGCATTAGACATTTTGAATAGGATTTCAAAGCTCACAGCTAATATAGAGGTTCAACTTCAATATTTCGATTAAACTAATATCTTTCCGCATTTTTAACACACAAGACGATCATTGGTCAAACCCTACTATATAATTGAAAAATGACAGTAGCTTAAAGCCAATTATTAATCTGAAAACTCTCCTGTAATATATACAACAAGTAACTCAAGCAAGTATTTATCCAGGATACTTTTAAAATCAGATCCCCCAGAGTTTGAATTCTCACGTAGCCTAATATTTTTTTTGTTTGAAGCCTAAAAGCAGGTGAGTATTTCTTACTATGGATTGTATACAATCAATGGGCTTCGTTATAAGGTGAAGAATTATACAAGTAGTCTGGTAAGTATACCTTGTTTAGTGTCATGACTGGGGGTTCAGGTTAAAACTTTTACGAAGTGTATTATACACGATGTGGTAAGAGGAATGTATCCTTGTGATTGGGAAAACTGGCCGCACACGCTTTTCTCCAGTCCTCAAAGCGAAATATATATATATATTTTTTTTTTTAATGGCTGTTGCCCAAAAGGATCTATAGCTATTTTCTTAAAGATGAGAATTGTGCAGCCTGTGATGAAAGCTAAGAAAAGGGAAATAAATAGGAATTAAATGGCAAGCTCCGCAATATGCTCAATTAAACTTCTAAGGAATTTTCTTCGTAATAGATCTAAGAATACAGCTAAGATTTTAGCTATTTGTGTTCAGTTTGTCTTGACAAAAAACAGGAAAGGATATCTTTGCAAAATGATTATCTCCCAGCTTAACCAGCGGAGTGGATGGAAAAATTCTAAGGGGATTAATTTTGAGACATACATTTTTGAAATGATAGAGATTGCTCTTCACAAGTAGAAGATCTTGTGTTCTCTTCACGGGTAAGAACCGGGAACGAGGAACATTCAATCCTGCAAAAAAATAATTTTACTGAACATCACAGATGAATGACAAAAACGTCCAAGGATTCTACTTTTAGTACCAAAATATTATTGAAAATATACTGAAATGAGGAGAGAGCATGGACACTTACACATATAACATTCTTCAATTAAGTACATCCTAATGTTCCACACATAATTAGTAGCAACATGAGGCATATTTAGAACTTACCTAGAAAAATAAATATCGTTTAAAGGTTTGTTATACCGAGGGAGTGAGAATTACCAGCTTCAACAATTTCCGTAAAATAATTAAGTATACAACAGAAAAATTTTCTGATCAAAATTTCTTTCTAAACGATGTGGTTTCTTCTATACGATTAATGGGCAAGAATACTAAGGTAAATCAAACTATTTTGTATGAGATAGTTCATTTTTCAAAATTCATTTTGAATTTCTATCATTGAAATGCAAGAGTTGGATTATTTCAGTAGTGTTTTGTTGTGGTTTACCTTGTCACAGTTACATTCTCTTAATTTTCCAAAGTTTTTTTTGGATTTTTTTCGTTAAAATGCAAGAGTTGGAATATTTCAGTAGTGTTTTGTCATGGTTTACCATGTCACAGTTACATTCTCTTGATTTTTTAAAGTTCATTTTGAATTTCTTTCGTTGAAATGCAAGAGTTGGAATATTTCAGTAGTGTTTTGTCGCGGTTTACCTTGTCACAGTTACATTCTCTTAATTTTTCAAAGTTCATTTTGAATTTCTATCATTGAAATTCAAAATGAACTTTGAAAAATCAAGAGAATGTAACTCTGACAAGGTAAACCACAACAAAACACTACTGAAATATTCCAAATCTTGCATTTCAATGAAAGAAATTCAAATAGAACTTTGAAAAATCAAGAAAATGCAACTGTGACATGGTAAACCACGACAAAACACTATTGAAATATTCCAACTCTTGCATTTCATCAAAAGAAATCCAAAATGTACTTTGGAAGATTAAGAAATCATAATGTTGATATGGTAAACCATGACAAGAAATTATTGAAATATTCTAACTCTTTATTTTCATCGAAAGAAATCCAAAATGAACTTTGGAAACTCAAAAGAATGTAAGTATACCATGGTAAACCATGAGAAAACAAATTCAAAATGAACTTTGAAAAATCAAGAGAATGTAACTGTGACAAGGTAAACCACGACAAAACACTACTGAAATATTCCAACTCTCGCATTTCAACGAAAGAAAACCAAAATGAACTTTGAAAAAATTAAGAGAATGTAACTGTGACAATGTATACCACATCAAAACACTACTGAAATAATCCAACTCTAGCATTTAAATGAATGAAATTCAAATGAACTTTGAAAAATCAAGAGAATGTAACTGTGACAAGGTAAACCAGGACAGAGCACTACTGAAATAATCCAAGTCTAGCATTTCAACGAAAGAAAACCAAAATGAACTTTGAAAAAATTAAGAGAATGTAACTGTGACAATGTATACCACATCAAAACACTACTGAAATAATCCAACTCTTGCATTTCAATGAAAGAAAACCAAATTGAACTTTGAAAAAATTAAGAGAATTTACCTGTGACAATGTATACCACATCAAAACACTACTGAAATAATCCAACTCTTGCATTTCAATAAAAGAAATTCAAATGAACTTTGAAAAATCAAGAGAATGTAACTGTGACAAGCTAAACCACGACAAAGCACTACTGAAATAATCCAAGTCTTGCATTTCAACGAAAGAAAACCAAAATGAACTTTGAAAAAATTAAGAGAATGTAACTGTGACAATGTATACCACATCAA
The DNA here is from genome assembly GCF_049724085.1 of Artemia sp. Qi Xiang Cuo. NCBI lineage: Eukaryota > Metazoa > Arthropoda > Branchiopoda > Anostraca > Artemiidae > Artemia > Artemia sp. Qi Xiang Cuo. The sequence goes on along the minus strand of NC_142797.1, from coordinate 1,418,039 downwards.
AACACTACTGAAATAAACCAACTCTTGCATTTCAATGAAAGAAATTCAAATGAACTTTGAAAAATCATGAGAATGTAACTTTGACAAGGTAAACCACGACAAAACACTACTGAAATAATCCTATTCTTGCATTTAAATGAAAGAAATTCAAAATTAAATTTGGAAAATCATGAGAATGTAACTGTGACAAGGTAAACCAAGAAAAAAGACTACTGAAATATTCCAACTCTCGCAATTCAGTGATAGAAATTAAAAATAAACTTTGAAAAATTAATATAATGTAACTGCGACATTGTTAATAACAACAAAACAATACTGAACCAATCCAACTCCTGCATGTCAATGAAATAAATTTAAATGAACTTTTTAATATCGAAATAATGTAACTGTGACAAGGTAAGCTAAGACAAAACACAACTGAAATATTACAACTCTTGCATTTCAATGAAAGAAATTCAAAATGAACTTTGAAAAATTAAGAGAATCTAACTGTGACAAGGTAAACCATGACAAAACACTACTGAAATATTCCAACTCTTGCATTTCATCGAAAGAAATCCAAAATGAACTTTAAATAATTAAGAGAATGTAACTGTGACAAGGTAAACCACGACAAAACATTACTGAAATAATCCAACTCTTGCATTTCAACGAAAGAAATTCAAAATGAACTTGGAAAAATCAAGAGAATTTAACTGTGACAAGGTAAACCACGACATAACACTACTGAAATATTCCAACTCTTGCATTTCAATGAAAGAAAATCAAAATTAACTTTGAAAAATCAAGAGAATGTAACTGTGACATGGTAAACCATGACAAAACACTACTGAAATATTCCAACTCTTGCATTTCAATGAAAGAAATTCATAATGAACTTTGAAAAATCAGGAGAATGTAACTCTGACTAGGTAAACCACAACAAAACACTACTGAAATAATCTAACTCTTGAAATTCAGCGAAAGAAATTCAAAATGAACTTTGAAAAATCAAGAGAATGTAACTGTGACAAGGTAAAGCACAACAAAACACTACTGAAATATTGCAACTCTCGCATTTCAACGAAAGAAAACCAAAATGAACTTGGAAAAAATTAGGAGAATGTAACTGTGACAATGTATACCACATCAAAAAACTACTGAAATAATCCAACTCTTGCAAATCAATGAAATAAATTCAAATGAACTTTGAAAAATCAAGAGAATGTAACTGTGACAAGCTAAACCACGACAAAACACTACTGAAATAATCCAAGTCTTGCATTTCAATGAGAGAAAACCAAAATGAACTTTGAAAATATTAAGAAAATGTAACTGTGCCAATGTATACCACATCACAACACTACTGAAATAATCCAACTCTTGCATTTCAATGAAAGAAATTCAAATGAACTTTGAAAAATCAAGAGAATGTAACTTTGACAAGGTAAAGCGCAACAAAACACTACTGAAATATTCCAAATCTTGCATTTCAACGAAGGAAATTCAAAATGAACTTTGAAAAATCACGAGAATGTAACTCTGACATGGTAAACCATGACAAAACACTAGTGAAATATTCCAACTCTTGCATTTCAATGAAAGAAATTCAAATGAACTTTGAAAAATCAAGCGAATTTAACTGTGACAAGGTAAACCACAACAAAACACTACTGAAATATTCCAACTCTTGCATTTAAACGAAAGAAATTCAAAATGAAATTTGAAAAATAAAGAAAATGCAACTGTGACAAGTTAAACAACAACAAAACACTACTGAAATATTATAACTCTTGCATTTAAACGAAAGAAATTCAAAATGAACTTTGAAAAACTAAGAGAATGTAACTGTGTTAAGGTAAACCAAAACAAAACACTAGTGAAATATTCCAACTCTTGCATTTCAACGAAAGAAATTCAAAATGAACTTTGAAAAATCAAAAAAATGTAACTGTGACATTGTAAACCATGACAAAACACTACTGAAATAATCCAACTCTTGCATTTCAATGAAAGAAATTCAAAATGAACTTTGAAAAATCAAGAGAATGTGACTGTGAGAAGGTAAACCACGACAAAACAATACTGAAATATTCCAACTCTCGCATTTCAACGAAAGAAAACCAAAATGAACTTTGAAAAAAATAAGAGAATATAACTGTGACAATGTATACCACATCAAAACACTACTGAAATATTCCAAATTTTGCATTTCAATGAAAGAAATTCAAATAGAACTTTGAAAAATCAAGAGAATGTAACTGTGACAAGGTAAACCACGACAAAACACTACTGAAATATTCCAACTCTTGCATTTCAATGATAGAAATTCAAAATGAACTTTGAAAAATTAAGAGAATGTAACTGTGACAAGGTAAACCGCAACAAAACACTACTGAAATAATCCAGGTCTTGCATTTCAATGAAAGAAATTCGAAATGAACTTTGAAAAATCAAGAGAATATAACTGTGACAAGGTAAACCATGACAAAACACTATTGAAATATTCCAACTCTCGCATTTCATCGAAAGAAATTCAAATTGAACTTTGAAAAAATAAGAGAATGTAACTGTGACAAGGTAAACCACAACAAAACACTACTGAAATAATCCAACTCTTGTATTTCAATGAAAGAAATTCAAATGAACTTTGAAAAATCAAGAGAATGTAACTGAGACAAGGTAAACCACGACAAAACACTACTGAAATCTTCTAACTCTTTCATTTCAACGAAAGAAATTCGAAATAGAACTTTGAAAAATCAAGAGAATGTAACTGTGACAAGGTAAACCACAACAAAACTCTACTGAAATATTCCAACTCTTGCATTTCAATGATAGAAATCCAAAATGAAAATTGAAAAATCAAGAGAATATAACTGCGATAAGTTAAACCACTATAAAACACTACTGAATTATTCCAACTCTTGCATTTCAATGAAAGAAATACAAAGTGAACTTTGAAAAATCAAGAGAATGTGACTGTGACAAGGTAAACCACAACAAAACAATAGTGAAATATTCCAACACTTGCATTTCAACGAATGAAAACCAAAATGAACTTTGAAAAAAATAAGAGAATGTAACTGTGACAATGTATACCACATTAAAACACTACTGAAATAATCCAACTCTTGCATTTCAATGAAAGAAATTCAAATGAACTTTGAAAAATCAAGAGAATGTAACTGTGACAAGGTAAACCACGACAAAACACTACTGAAATATTCCAACTCTCGCATTTCAACGAAAGAAAAACCAAAATGAACTTTGAAAAAGTTAAGAGAATGTAACTGTGACAATGTATACCACATCAAAACACTACTGAAATACTGAAATAATCCAAGTCTTGCATTTCAATGAAAGAAATTCGAAATGAACTTTGAAAAACAAAGAGAATGTAACTGTGACAAGGTAAAGCACAACAAACACAACTGAAATAATCCAACTCTTGCATTTCAATGAAAGAAATTTAAATGAACTTTGAAAAATCAAGAGAATGTAACTGAGACAATATAAACCATGACGAAACAGTATCGAAATATTTCAACTCTTGCGTTTAAACGAATTAAATCCAAAAAGAACATTGAAAAATCATGAAAATGTATCAGAGACAAGGCAAAGTAAAATAGCAACCGATATAACTAATCCCACGCTTGCATTTCAACGACAAAATTACACAATGGGATTTGAAAAATCAATAAACTGTAAGTCTGACAAGGTAAACCACAACAAAACACTACTGAAATATTTCAACTCTTGCATTTCATCGAAAGAAATTCAAAATGAACTTTGAAAAATCAAGAGATTGTAACTGTGACAATGTATACCACATCAAAACACTACTGAAATAATCCAACTCTTGCATTTCAATGAAAGAAATTCAAAATGAACTTTGAAAAATCAAGAAAATGTAACTGTGAAAAGGTAAACCACAACAAAACACTACTGAAATATTTCAAGTCTTGTATTTCAACCAAAGAAATTCAAAATGAACTTTGAAAAATTAAGAGAATGTAACTGTGTTAAGGTAAACCACAACAAAACACTACTGAAATATTCCAACTCTTTCATTTCAACGAAAGAAATTCAAAATGAACCTTGAAAAATTAAGAAAATGCAACTCTGACAAGGTAAACCACAACAAAACACTACTGAAATATTCCAACTCTTGCATTTCAACGAAAGAAATTCAAAATGAACTTTGAAAAATCAAGAGAATGTAACTGTGACAAGGTAAAGCACAACAAAAAACTACTGAAATATTCCAACTCTTGTTCTTCAATTAAAGAAATTAAAATAAACTTTTAAAAATCAAGAGAATGTAACTGAGACAAGGTAAACCACGACAAAACACTACTGAAATAATCCAACTCTTGCATTTCAATGAAAGAGATTCAAAATGACCTTTGAAAAATTAAGAGAATGTAACTGTGACAAGGTAAACCATGACAAAATACTATTGAAATATTCCAACTCTTGCATTTCATCGAAAGAAATCCAAAATGAACTTTGAAAAATCAAGAGATTGTAACTGTGACAATGTATACCACATCAAAACACTACTGAAATAATCCAACTCTTGCATTTCAATGAAAGAAATTCAAATGAACTTTGAAAAATCAAGAGAATGTAACTGTGACAAGCTAAACCACGACAAAACACTTCTGAAATAATCCAAGTCTTGCATTTCAATGAAAGAAATTCGAAATGAACTTTGAAAAATCAAGAGAATGTAACTGTGACAAGCTAAACCAGGACAAAGCACTACTGAAATAATCCAAGTCTCGCATTTCAACGAAAGAAAACCAAAATGAACTTTGAAAAAATTAAGAGATTGTAACTGTGACAATGTATACCACATTAAAACACTACTGAAATAATCCAAATCTTGCATTTCAATGAAAGAAATTCAAATGAACTTTAAAAAATCAAGAGAATGTAACTGTGACAAGCTAAACCACGACAAAACACTACTGAAATAATCCAAGTCTTGCATTTCAATGAAAGAAATTCAAAATGAACTTTGAAAAATCAAGAGAATGTAACTGTTGGAAGTTAAAACGTTAAAAGATAATACTGAAATATTCCAACTCTTGCTTATCAATAACAGAAATTCAAAATAAACTAAGAATAATCAATAGATTGTAAATGTTAAATTGTAAACCACAACAAAAAACTACTGAAATATTCCAACTCTTGCATAGCAACGAAAGAACTTCAAACGAACATTGCAATATTAATAGAATGTATCTTTGACATGGTAAGCAAGGACAAAGCACTACAGAAATATTCCAAGTCTTGCATTTCAACGAAAGAAAACCAAAATGAACATTGAAAAAATTAAGAGAAAGTAACTGTGACAATGTACACCACATCAAAACACTACTGAAATTAACTAACTCTTTCATTTAAATGAAAGAAATTAAAATGAACGTTGAAAAATCAAGAGAATGTAACTGTGACAAGTTAAACCACGACAAAACACTACTGAAATAATCCAAGTCTTGCATTTCAATGAAAGAAATTCGAAATGAACTTTGAAAAATCAAGAGAATGTAACTGTGACAAGGTAAACCACGGCAAAACACTACTGAAATATTCCAACTCTCGCATTTTAGCGAAAGAAATTCAAAATGAACTTTGAAAAATTAAGAGAATGTAACTGTGACAAGGTAAAGCCCAACAAAACACTACTGAAATAATCCAACTCTTGCTCTTCAATGAAAGAAATTCAAATAAACTTTGAAAAATCAAGAGAATGTAACTGTGACAAGGTAAAGCCCGACAAAACACTACTGAAATAATCCAACTCTTGCATTTCAATGAAAGAGATTCAAAATGAACTTTGAAAAATTAAGAGAATATAACTGTGACAAGGTAAACCATGACAAAACACTACTGAAATATTCCAACTCTTGCATTTCATCGAAAGAAATCCAAAATGAACTTTAAAAATCAAGAGATTGTAACTGTGACAAGGTAAACCACAACAAAACACTACCGAAATATTCCAACTCTTGCATTTAAACGAAAGAAATTAAAAATGAACTTTGAAAAATCAAGAGAATGTAACTGTGACATGGTAAACCATGACAGAATACTACTGAAATACTCCAACTCTTGCATTTCGATGCGAAAAATCCAAAAACAACTTTGAAACATCAAGAGAATGTACCTGTGAAAAGGTAAACCACGACAATACACTACTGTAATATTAAATCTCTTGTATTTCAGCGAAATAAATTCAAAATGAACTTTGAAAAATAAAGAAAATGTAACTGTGACAAGGTAAACCACAACAAAACACTACTTAAATATTCCAACTCTTGCTTTTCAATTAAAGAAATTCAAATGAACTTAGAAAAATTATGAGAATGAAGCTGCGATATTTTAAGGGACGACGAGACAATAGTGAAATATTCCGAAACTGTCATTTCAATGAATTAGATACAAAATGAACTTTGAAAAAATATTAGAATGAAACTGATACAATGTAAAATATGAACAAAAAATACTTAAATATTAAATATCTTGCATTTCAACGAAAGAAATACAAAATGAACTTTGAAAAATCAAGAGATTGTATCTGTGATATGGTAAACTACAACAAAACACTACTAAAATAATCCAACTCTTGCATTTCTATGAAAGAAAATCAAAATGAACTTTGAAAAAATCAAGAGAATGTAACTGTGACATGGTAAACAACGACAAAACACTACTGAAATATTCCGACTCTTGCTTTTCAATGCAAGAAATTCAGAAATGAACTTTGAAACATCAAGAGAATGTAAGTGTGACAAGGTAAACCACGAGAAAACACTACTTAAATATTCCAACTCTTGTATTTCAACGAAAGAAATTCCAAATGAACTTTGAAAAATTAAGAATATGTAACTTTGACAAGGTAAACCACAACAAAACACTACTGAAATATTCCAACTCTTGCATTTCAACGAAAGAAATTCAAAATGAACTTTGGAAAATCAAGAGAATGTAACTATGACATGGTAAACAATGACAGAACACTACTGAAATATTCCAACTCTTGCATTTCAACGAAAGAAATTCAAAATGAACTTTGAAAAATAAAGAGAATGTATCTGTGACAAGGTAAACCACGACAATACACTACTGAAATATTCCAACTCTTGCATTTCAACGAAAGAAATTCAAAATGAAATTTGAAAAATTAAGAAAATGTAACTGTGACAAGGTAAACCACAACAAAACACTACTGAAATATTCCAACTCTTGCATTTCAACGATAGAAATTCAAAATGAACTTTGAAAAATTAATAGAATGTAACTGTGTTAAGGTAAACCACGACAAAACACTACTGAAATAATCCAACTCTTGCATTTCATTGAAAGAAATTCAAAATGAACTTTGAAAAATCAAGAGAATGTAACTGTGAGAAGGTAAACCACGACAAAACACTACTGAAATATTCCAACTCTCGCATTTCAACGAAAGAAAACCAAAATGAACTTTGAAAAAAATAAGAGAATGTAACTGTGACAATGTATACCACATCAAAACACTACTGAAATAATCCAACTCTTGCATTTCAATGAAAGAAATTCAAATGAACTTTAAAAAATCAAGAAAATGTAACTGTGACAAGCTAAACCACGACAAAACACTACTGAAATAATCCAAGTCTTGCATTTCAACGAAAGAAAACCAAAATGAACTTTGACACTGTGACAAGTGTAACTGTGACACGTGACAAGTGTAACAAGTGACAATGTAACTGTGACAAGGTAAACCACAACAAAACACTACTGAAATATTCCAACTCTTGCATTTCAACGATTTAAATTCAAAATGAACTTTGAAAAATTAAGAGAATGTAACTGTGTTAAGCTAAACCACAACAAAACACTACTGAAATATTCCAACTCTTGCATTTCAAAGAAATAAATTCAAAATGAAATTTGAAAAATAAAGAGAATGTAAGTGTGAAATGTTTAACCACTACAAATCACTACTGAAATATTCCAACTCTTGCATTTCAACGAAACAAATTCAAAATGATCTTTGAAAAATCAAGAGAATGTAACTGTGACATGGTAAACAATGACAGAACACTACTGAAATATTCCAACTCTCGCATTTCAACGAAGGAAAACCAAAATGAACTTTGAAAAAATTAAGAGAATGTAACTGTGACAATGTATACCACATCAAAACACTACTTAAATAATCCAACTCTTGCATTTCAATGAAAGAAATTCAAATGAACTTTAAAAAATCAAGAAAATGTAACTGTGACAAGCTAAACCACGACAAAACACTACTGAAATAATCCAAGTCTTGCATTTCAATGAAAGAAAACCAAAATGAACTTTGAAAAAATTAAGAGAATGTAACTGTGACAATGTATACCACATCAAAACACTACTGAAATAATCCAACTCTTGCATTTCAATGAAAGAAAATCAAATGATTTTTGAAAAATCAAGAGAATGTAACTGTGACAAGGTAAACCAAGACAAAACACTACTGAAATATTCCAACTCTTACATTTCAATGAAATAAATTTAAAATAAACTTTGAAAAATTAATAGAATATAACTGCGACAAGGTAAACCACAAAAAAGTATAAATGACATTGTTCAACTCTTGCATTTCAACGAAAGAAAATAAAAATGAAATTTGAAAAATTAAGAGAATATAACTGTGAGTAGGTAAACCACGACCAAACGCTACTGAAATACTCCAACTCTTGCATTTGAACGAAAGAAATTCCAAATGAACTTTGAAAAATCAAGAAAATGTAACTTTGACAAGGTAAACCACAAAAAAACACTACCGAAATAATCCAACTCTTCTATTTCAATGATAGAAATTCAAAATGAACTTTGAAAAATTAAGAGAATGTAACTGTGTTAAGGTAAACCATGACAGAACACTACTGAAATAATCCAACTCTCTCATTTCAATGAAAGAAATTCAAAATGAATCTTGAGAAATTAAAAAAATGTAAGTCTGACAAGGTAAAGCACGACAAAACACTAGTGAAATATTCCAACTCTTGCATTTCAACGAAAGAAAACCAAAATGAACTTTGAAAAAATTAAGAGAATGTAACTGTGACAATGTATACCACATCATAACACTACTGAAATAATCCAACTCTTGCATTTCAATGAAAGAAATTCAAATGAACTTTGAAAAATCAAGAGAATGTAACTCTGACAAGCTAAACCACAACAAAACACTACTGAAATAATCCAAGTATTGCATTTCAATGAAAGAAATTCGAAATGAACTTTGAAAAATCAAGAGAATGTAACTGTGACAAGGTAAACTACGACAAAACACTACTGAAATATTCCAACTCTCGTATTTCAGTGAAAGAAATTCAAAATGAACTTTGAAAAATTAAGAGAATGTAACTGTGACAAGTTAAAGCACAACAAAACACTACTGAAATAATCCAACTCTTGCTCTTCAATGAAAGAAATTCAAATGAACTTTGAAAAATCAAGAGAATGTAGAAAATGTAATTTTCTGTAACTGTGACATGTAACTGTGACAAGGTAAACCACGACAAAACACAACTGAAATATTCCAACTCTCGCATTTCAGCGAAAGAAATTCAAAATGAACTATGAAAAATTAAGAGATTGTAACTGTGACAAGGTAAAGCACAACAAAACACTACTGAAATAATCCAACTCTTGCATTTCAATGAAAGAAATTCAAATGAACTTTGAATAATCAAGAGAATGTAACTGTGACAAGCTAAACCACGACAAAACACTACTGAAATAATCCAAGTCTTGCATTTCAACGAAAGAAATACAAAATGAACATTGAAAAAATTAAGAGATTTTAACTGTGACAATGTATACCACATTAAAACACTACTGAAATAATCCAACTCTTGCATTTCAATAAAAGAAAATCAAATGAACTTTGAAAAATCAAGAGAATGTAACTGTGAAAAGCTAAACCACGACAAAATACTTCTGAAATAATCCAAGTCTTACATTTCAATGAAAGAAATTCGAAATGAACTTTGAAAAATCAAGAGAATGTAACTGTGACAAGGTAAACCACGACAAAGCACTACAGAAATATTCCAACTCTCTCATTCTAACGAAAGAGATTCAAAATGAAATTTGAAAAATTAAGAGAATGTAACTGTGACAAGGTAAAGCACAACAAAACACTACTGAAATAATCCAACTCTTGCTCTTCAATGAAAGAAATTCAAATAAACTTTGAAAAATCAAGAGACTGTAACTGAGACAAGGTAAACCACGACAAAACACTACTGAAATAATCCAACTCTTGCATTTCAATTAAAGAGATTCAAAATGAACTTTGAAAAATTAAGAGAATGTAACTGTGACAAGGTAAACCATGACAAAACACTACTGAAATATTCAAACTATTGCATTTCAAAGAAAACAAATCAAAATAAACTATTAAAAATAAATAAAATTTAACTGTGACAAGGAACACCAAGACAAAACACTCATTAAATATTAAATCTAGATAATTACAATGATAAAAATTCAAAATGAAATTTGAAAATCACGATAATGAGACTGTGTTTAGGTAAACAGTAACAAAACACTACTAAAATAATCTAACTCTTGAATTTCAGTGATTGAAATCTAAAAATAACTTGGAGAAATCAAGAGAATATAACTGTGAGATTGTAAACCATAACAAAACACTACTGAAATAATCCAACTCTTGCATTTCATTGAAAGAAATTCAATATGAACTTTGAAATATCAATAAAATGTAAATGTGACAAGGTAAACCACGACAAAACACTACTGAAATATTCCAACACTCGCATTTCAACGAAAGAAAACCAAAATGAACTTTGAAAAAATTAAGAGAATGTAACTGTGACAATGTATACCACATCAAAACACTACTGAAATAATCCAACTCTTGCATTTCAATGAAAGAAATTCAAATGAACTTTGAAAAATCAAGAGAATGTAACCGTGAAAAGGTAAACCACGACAAAACACTACTGAAATATTCCAACTCTCGCATTTCAGAGAAAGAAATTCAAAATTAACTTTGAAAAATTAAGAGAATGTAACTGTGACAAGGTAAGGCACAACAAAACACTACTGAAATAATCCAACTCTTGCATTTCAATGAAAGAAATTCAAATGAACTTTGAAAAATCAAGAGAATGTAACTGTGACAAGCTAAACCACGACAAAACACTACTGAAATAATCCAAGTCTTGCATTTCAACGAAAAAAAAAACAAAATGAACTTTGAAAAAATTAAGAGAATATAACTGTGACAAGCTAAACCACGACAAAATACTACTGAAATAATCCAATTCTTGCATTTCAATGAAAGAAATTCGAAATGAACTTTGAAAAATCAAGAGAATGTAACTGTGAAAAGGTAAACCATAACAAAACACTACTGAAATATTCCAACTCTTGCATTTCAACGAAAGAAATTCAAAATGAACTTTGAAAAATTAAGAGAATGTAACTGTGACAAGGTAAAGCACAACAAAACACTACTGAAATAATCCAACTCTTGCATTTCAATGAAAGAAATTCAAATGAACTTTGAAAAATCAAGAGAATGTAACTGTGACAAGCTAAACCACGACAAAACACTACTGAAATAATCCAAGTCTTCTATTTCAATGAAAGAAATTCGAAATGAACTTTGAAAAATCAAGAGAATGTAACTGTGACAAGGTAAACCACGACAAAACACTACTGAAATATTCCAACTCTCGCATTTCATCGAAAGAAAATCAAAATGAACTTTGAAAAATTAAGAAGATGTAACTTTGACAAGGTAAAGCACACCAAAAAACTACTGAAATAATCCAACTCTTGCTCTTCAATGAAAGAAATTCAAATGAACTTTGAAAAATCAAGAGAATGTAACTGAGACAAGGTAAACCACGACAAAACACTACTGAAATAATCCAACTCTTGCATTTCAATGAAAGAGATTCAAAATGACCTTTGAAAAATTAAGAGAATGTAACTGTGACAAGGTAAACCATGACAAAATACTATTGAAATATTCCAACTCTTGCATTTCATCGAAAGAAATCCAAAATGAACTTTGAAAAATCAAGAGAATGTAACTGTGATAAGGTAAAGCACAACAAAAAACTACTGAAATATTCCAACTCTTGCATTTCAACGAAACAAATTCAAAATGAACTTTGAAAAATCAAGAGAATGTAACTGTGACTAGGAAAACCACGACAATACACTACTGAAATATTCCAACTCTTGCATTTCAACGAAAGAAATTCAAAATGAAATTTGAAAAATTAAGAAAATGTAACTGTGACAAGGTAAACCACAACAAAACACTACTGAAATATTCCAACTCTTGCTATTCAATTAAAGAAATTAAAATGAACTTTGAAAAATCAAGAGAATGTAACTGAGACAAGGTAAACCACGACAAAACACTACTGAAATAATCCAACTCTTGCATTTCAATGAAAGAAATTCAAAATGAACTTTGAAAAATTAAGAGAATGTAACTGTGACAAGGTAAACCATGACAAAACACTATTGAAATATTCCAACTCTTGCATTTCATCGAAAGAAATCCAAAATGAACTTCGAAAAATCAAGAGATTGTAACTGTGACAAGGTAAACCACGGCAAAACACAACTGACATATTCCAACTCTTGAATTTCAACGAAAGAAAATCAAAATGCACTTTGAAAAATCAAGAGAATGTAACTGTGACATGGTAAACAAGGACAGAACACTAATGAATCATTCCGCCTCTTGCATTTCAAAGAGAGATATTCAAAATGAACTTTGAAAAATCAAGAGAATGTAACTGTGACAATGTAAACCACGACAAAACACTACTTAAATATTCCAACTCTTGCATTTCAACTAAAGAAATTCCAAATGAAATTTGAAAAATCAAGAAAATGTAACTGTGACAAGGTAAACCACAACAAAACACTACTGAAGTATTCCAACTCTTGCATTTCAACGAAAGAAATTCAAAATGAAATTTGGAAAATCAAGAGAATGTAACTATGACATGGTAAACAACGACAGAACACTACTGAAATATTCCAACTCTTGCATTTCAACGAAAGAAATCCAAAATGAACTTTGAAAAATCAAGAGATTGTAACTGTGACAAGGTAAACCACGACAATACACTACTGAAATATTCCAACTCTTGCATTTCAACGAAAGAAATTCAAAATTAACTTTGAAAAATCATGAAAATTTAACTGTTACTAGTCAAACCCTAACAACCTAATATTTGAATAGACCTATTCATGCATGTTAATTATAGAAATCTAGTAAAAAATTTGAAAAATTAAGAGAGTATTACTGTGTAATGGTAAGCAATGGTAAAACACTACTGAAACATTCAAACTTTTTCATTTGAATGAAAGAAATCCAAAATAAACTTTGAAAAATCAAGAAAATGTAACTGTGACAAGGTAAACCACGACAAAACACTACTGAAATAATCAAACTCTTGCATTTCAATAAAACAAATTCGATATGAACTTTGAACAATCAAGAGAATGTAACTGTGAGAAGGTAAACCACAACATAACACTACTGAAATATTCCAGCTCTCGCATTTCAACGAAAGAAAACCAAAATGAACTTTGAAAAAAATAAGAGAATATAACTGTGACAATGTATACCACATCAAAACACTACTGAAATAATCCAACTCTAGCATTTCAATGAAAGAAATTCAAATGAACTTTAAAAATCAAGAAAATGTAACTGTGACAAGCTAAACCACGACAAAACACTACTGAAATAATCCAAGTCTTGCATTTCAATGAAAGAAAACCAAAATGAACTTTGAAAAAATTAAGAGAATGTAACTGTGACAAGGTAAACCACATTAAAACACTACTGAAATAATGCAACTCTTGCATTTCAATGAAAGAAAATCAAATGAACTTTGACAAATCAAGAGAATGTAACTATGACAAGGTAAACCACGACAAAACACTAGTGAAATAATCCAACTCTTGCATTTCAATGAAACAAATTCGAAGTGAACTTTGAAAAATCAAGAGAATGTAACTGTGACAAGGTAAACCACGACAAAGCACTACTGAAATATTCCAACTCTCGCATTTCAGCGAAAGAAATTCAAAATGAACTTTGAAAAATTAAGAAAATGTAACTGTGACAAGGTAAAGCACAACAAAACACTACTGAAATAATCCAACTCTTGCATTTCAACGAAAGAAATTCAAATGAACTTTGATAAATCAAGAGAATGTAATTGTGACATGGTAAACAATGACCGAACACTACTGAAATATTCCAACTCTTGTCCAACTCAGGACAACTAATTGTCCTCGTTTTCTTCCTTTCTTCGCAATTTTTTATTTATTCCAACTCTTGCATTTCAACGAAAGAAATTCAAAACGAACTTTGAAAAATCAAGAGAATGTAACTGTGACTAGGTAAACCACAACAAAACACTACTGAAATAATCCAACTGATGCATTTCAACGAAAGAAATTCAAAATGAACTTTCAAACATCCATAGAATGTAATTTTGATATAGTAAACAAAAACAAAAAACCACTGAAATATTCCAACTCTTGCATTTAAACGAAAGAATTCCAAAATGAACCTTGAAAAATGAAGATACCATAAGAGTGACAAGGTAAAGCACAACAAAACACAATTGAAATATTCCAACTCTTGCTTTCAACGAAAGAAAATGAAAATGAGATTTTAAAAATCGATAAAATCTAACTGTGAAACGGTAGTGTATAACATAACACTACTGAAATATTCCGAGTCTTACATTTCAACAGTAAAAATTCAAATGAGCCTTGAAATCTCAAGGAAATGTAACTCTGACAAGCTAAACAGTAATAAAACACAGTGAAATAATCCAAGTCTTGCATTTCAACGAAAGAAAACCAAAATGAACTTTGAAAAAATTAAGAGAATGTAACTGTGACAATGTATACCACATCAAAACACTACTGAAATAATCCAAATCTTGCATTTAAATGAAATAAATTCAAATGAACTTTGAAAAATCAAGAGAATGTAACTGTGACAAGGTAAACCACAACAAAACACTTCTGAAATAATCCAAGTCTTGCATTTCAATGAAAGAAATTCGAATTAAACTTTGAAAAATCAAGAGAATGTAACTGTGGCAAGGTAAACCACGACAAAACACTACTGAAATAATCCAAGTCTTGCATTTCAACGAAAGAAAACCAAAATGAACTTTGAAAAAATTAAGAGAATGTAACTGTGACAATGTATACCACATTAAAACACTACTGAAATAATCCAACTCTTGCATTTCAATTAAAGAAAATAAAATGAACGTTGAAAAATCAAGAGAATGTATCTGTGGCAAGGTAAACCATAACAAACAACTTCTGAAATATTCGAACTCTTACATTTCAATGAAATAAATTTAAATTATACTTTGAAAAATTAAGAGAATGTATCTGTGGCAAGGTAAACCAAAACAAAACACTGCTGAAATAATCCAACTCTTGCTTTTCAACGAAAGAAATTAAAATGGTCTATGAAGTCCCATGATAAGGTAACTGTGGTAAGGTAAACCATAACATAAGACTACTGAAATATTCAGACTATTGGAATTAAACAAAGAGAATTGAAACTGAAATTTGAATATTTATTAGGATGTATCAGCGGCAAGGCGATGAATGTATAAACACTACTTAAATATACCAACTCTTGCATTTCAACAAAAGAAAAACAAAATTAACTTTGAAAAATTAAGAAATTGTAACTGTGACAAGGTAAACCACAGCAAAACACTACTGAAATATTCCAACTCTTGCATTTCAACGAAAGAAATTCAAAATAAACTTTGAAAAATCAAGAGAATGTAACTGTGACATGGTAAACAATGACAGAACACTACTGAAATATTCCAACTCTTGCATTTCAATGAAAGAAATTCAAAATCAACTTTGAAAAATTAAGAGAATGTAACTGTGACAAGGTAAAGCACAACAAAACATTACTGAAATAATCCAACTCCTGCATTTCAATGAAAGAAATTCAAATGAACTTTGAAAAATCAAAAGAATGTAACTGAGACAAGGTAGAGACAAGGTGAGGACAACTAATTGTCCTCGTTTTCTTCTTTTCGTCGCAATTTTTTGTTTATTCCAACTCTTGCATTTCAATGAAAGAAATTCAAAATCAACTTTGAAAAATCAAGAGAATGTACCTGTGACAAGGTAAAGCACAACAAAACACTACTGAAATAATCCAACTCCTGCATTTCAATGAAAGAAATTCAAATGAACTTTGAAAAATCAAAAGAATGTAACTGAGACAAGGTAGAGACAAGGTGAGGACAACTAATTGTCCTCGTTTTCTTCTTTTCGTCGCAATTTTTTGTTTATTCCAACTCTTGCATTTCAACGAAAGAAATTCAAAATGAACTTTGAAAGATCAAGAGAATGTAACAGTGACAAGGTAAACCACGACAAAACATAACTGAAATAATCCGACTCTTGCATTTCAATAAAAGAAATACAAAATGGACTTTGAAAAATCAAGAGAATGTAACTTTGACAAGGTAAACCATTACAAAACACTACTGAATTATTCTTGCATTTCAACGAAAAAATTCAAAATGAACTTTGAAAAATCAAGAGAATATAACTGTGACATGTTAAACCATGACAAAACACTACTTAAATATTCAAACTCCTTAATTTCAATTAATGAAATCAAAATTGTACATAGTAAAATTATAAGTATTTAAGTGTTGCATGGTAACGCTTGTGAAGCCAAAATTTAAATATACCACCATACAAATTTAGATGAAAGAAATTCAAATGAAGTTTGGAAAATCCATAGAATGTAGCTGTAACATGGTGTACCACAACAAAATACTACTGAAATATTCCAACTCTCGCATTTCAACGAAAAAAATCAAAATGATCTTTGAAAAATCAAGAGAATGTAACTGTGACAAGGTAAACCATGACAAAACACTACTGAAATAATCCAACTCTTGCATTTCAATGAAAAAAATTGTAAATGAACTTTGAAAAATCAAGAGAATGTAACTTTGACAAGGTAAACCACGACAAAACACTACTGAAATAATCCAACTCTTGCATTTCAATGAAAGAAATTCAAATGAACTTTGAAAAATTAATAGAATGTAACTGTGACAAGGTAAACCACGACAAAACACTACTGAAATATTCCAACTCTTGCATTTCAATGAAAGAAATTCTAAATGAACTTTGAAAAATCAAGAAAATGTAACTGTGACAAGGTAAACCACAACAAAACACTACTGAAATATTCCAACTCTTGCATTTCAACGAAAGAAAACCAAAAAGAACTTTAAAAAATCAAGAGAATGTAAGTGTGACAAGGTAAACCATGACAAAACACTACTGAAATATTCCAACTCTTGCATTTCAACGAAAGAAATTCAAATGAACTTTGAAAAATTAAGAGAATGTAACTGTGACTAGGTAAACCACAACAAAACACTACTGACATATTCAAACTCTTGCATTTCAATGAAAGAAATTCGAAATGAACTTTGAAAAATCAAGAGAATGTAACTGTGACAAGGTAATCCACGATAAAACACTACTGAAATATTCCAATTCTCGCATTTCAACGAAAGAAATTCAAAATGAACTTTGAAAAATTAAGAGAATGTACCTGTGACAAGGTAAAGCGCAACAAAACACTACTGAAATAATACAACTCCCGCATTTTAATGATAGAAATTTAAATGAACTTTGAAAAATGAAAAGAATGTAACTGAGACAAGGTAAACCACGACAAAATACTACTGAAATATTCCAACTTTTGCATTTCAGTGAAAGAAATTCAAAATAAACTTTGAAAAATCAAGAAAATGTAAATGTGACAAGGTAAACTATGACAAAACACTACTGAAATATTCCAACTCTTGCATTTCAACGAAAGAAATTCCAAAATGAATTTTGAAAAATCAAGAGAATGTAACTGTGACAAGGTAAACCACGACAAAACACTACTGAAATATTCCAACTCTTGCATTTCAATGAAAGAAATTCAAATGAACTTTGAAAAATCAAGAAAATGTAAGTGTGACAAGGTAAACCACAACGAAAAACTATTGAAATATTCCAACTCATGCATTTCAATGAAAGAAATTCGGGATGAACTTTGAAAAATCAAGAGAATGTATCTGTGACAATGTAAACCATGACAAAACACTACTGAAATATTCCAACTCTTGCATTTGAACGAAAGAAATCGAAAATGAACTTGAAAAATTAAGAGAATGTAACTGTGACAAGGTAAACCATGACAAAACACTACTGAAATATTCCAACTGTCCTAATCGATTACTTCATTCTATGCCCATATATGGACCTCCGTCATGACCTCCTGATAGGCTTCTATCGATTATATAAACTATTTCTCAATAACACAAATGTTCTAGTCGTTTACGTCATTATCTTCCCGTATATGGACTCCCATCAAGACCTTCTGGTAGGGTTCTACCGATTATGTAATCAATTTCTTAGAAATCCATTTGTCCTAGTCGATTACTTCATTCTATTCCCATATATGGAGTCCCGTCATGTGCTCATGAGGTTAGGTTATGTTTTGCAATCAATTTCTCGGAAATCCATTTTCCCTCTCAAGTCCTAGATCAATATATCTCTTCCCCACCTTCCCCTTAGAAACAACATATTAATTCCCCTTTCTTGAATCTATAATTCCCCTTAGAAACAAAAAATTAATTCCCCTTTCGTGAACCAATAATTCCCCTTAAAAACAACAAATTAATTCCCCTTTCATGACAAATCAATCAACCTTGACATCATCTGTTAGACATTAATAAAATTTGCCCGGAAACAATTCTCCTTGGAAATACATCAAAGACATTAATAAACTTTACCCGGAAACAATTCTCCTGAACGAACTCCAAAGACATTAATAAACTTCGCCCGGAGACATTTCTTCTTGGAAATACATCAAAGTGAAAAAAATCCTATTTTTTCATTCTCAGTGACAAAAACCATAAAACAGACATAAATTACTGTTGACATCCAAGAAAAACAACAAATAAATTGACCTATACTCATAACCGTCCAAGAAACATCCATCAATGTGAGAAAAATTCTGTTTTTTCAAGTGAGAAAAATCCTGTTTTTTCATTCTCAGTGAGAAAATCCATCTCCCTAGGGACTCTATGCCCATATATGGTGCCCTGTCACGAGTCGATAGGGCCTTTCTACTTTTGATTTTGAAAAAAAAAGTTTGATTTTGATATAAGGTATTTTTTAAAAACTTGAAACTTTTTGCAATCAAAACGAACAAAAATTAATGAAAAAAAAACTTTCCGAAAAAGAAGTTTTCAAAGAAAAGTAAAGGTTATTTTAAACTTAATATCAGAAAATACATGTTAAAATTCAAACTCAAAACGACAAGAAACTACTATCAAGAATAAATGAAACCCAAAACGTACAGAAATTAAATAAACAATCATAGCAAAAAAAACACACAACAATTAATAATATAAATGAATAAAGAAATCTTAAAGCGAGTAATGCTTAAATTGAATATGCAAAGCAAGCTTAAAACGAAAAAAAAATATTTTGCAATTGAAGTATAAATAAAACCCAAAACGAACAGAAATTAAATAAAGAATCAATTCAAACAAACATACAATATATGCTAATGTAAATGAAAAAATAAATTTTAAAACGAATGAAACTTAAATATAATATTCAAATCAAACTTGAAACAAACGAAAATCACAACAAACAAGAGTTTGGGTATCGCTTCCTTCTCTCACTGTAAAAGTCTATAACCTAATAGCGGATAACAAAGGTTTTGTGGCGGATAGTAGAGATAATCTTCCGAAAGAAATAGATGTAGATATTTTCTAAGACCACACTGCTTTTCATTGACCTTCAAATAACAGTTCAATAGGGATAAATTGTTTTAGTTGACATAAAAGGATTTGTCCATATTGAATTGTCATCAAACAGTTCGTGGTAACGAACTGTAAGTAAGGAGCGACCCGGCTCAATGGTAACCGAAACTCTAGAAAACAGGTTTTTGATACCAATAGATACATCAAAAGAATCAGATTTCAATGCTGATTTCAAATATAAAACTTGGGTAGCACTAACTCAAGTTCAGTGCTACCCATCAAAAGTTACGCGCCTGAAAAAATTTGGCTGATTTCAAAAAAAGGGGGAAAGACCACCTAAAGGTTATAGAACCTTAATGAAAATCACACCATCATATTCAGCGTATTAGAGAACCCTACTATAGAGGTTTTAAGCTTCTATCTACAAAAATTTGGAATTTTGCATTTTTTGCCAGAAGAAAGATCACGGATGCGTGTTTATTTGTTTTTTTGTTTGTTTTTCCCATGGGTGATCGTATCGACCCACTGGTCCTAGAATATCGTGAGAGGGCTCATTGGAACGGAAATTAAAAGTTCTAGTGCCCTTTTTAAGTGACCTAAAAACATGGAGGGCAACTAGGCCCCCTCCCACGCTCATTTTTTCCCCAAAGTCACCTGATCAAAATTTTGTGATAGCCATTTTGTTCAGCATGGTCAAAAATATGATAAATATGTCTTTTAGGATGACTTAATCCCCCGAAGTCTCCAAGGGGAGGGCTAAAAGTTATGAACTTTACCCAATGTTAACATATAGTATTGGTTATTGGGAAGTATACAGACGTTTTCAGGTGTTTTTTTTTCGGGTAGTGGCGGGAAGGGTGGGTCGGGGGTTATGTTGGAGGATCTGTCCATGAAGGAAGTTTTCATGGGGGAAGGGAAATTGCCATGAAGAGGGTGCCAGACTTCCCAGCATTATTTATTGGTTATTGGGAAGTATACAGACATTTTCAGGAAGGATTTTTTGCTGGAGGGGGGGGCTTGAGGAGTAGGTTACTCTGGAAAATCTTTCCGTGGAGGGTGTTTCTTTGGGGTAAGGGACATTTCTATGAAGGGGGTGCCGTATCTACAAGCATTATTTAAAAAACGATCAGAAATTAAATAAAAAAAAACAAGTTTTATCAACTGAAAGTAAGAAGGAACATTAGAACTTAAAACGAACAGAAATTATTACGTATATGAGGGGGTTCTCCCCCAAGTCAATACCTTGCTCTTTACACTACAGTTTTTTTTAGTGCTTTCAAAAGAGCTATCTATTCTAATTAAACGGCCTTTGTGATTCAGGGGTTTGTGAATCAAAATTCTTTTTAACTTTTAACGTAAAGAGCGTGGTATTGACTAAGGGAGAACCCCTCCTATACGTAATAACATGGACGTAATAAAAAAAACAATAAAAAAACAAGCGATACGGCTCAATAGTAATCGAAACTTTTAAAAACGGAATTTTGATGTCAATAAATGTATCAAAAGAATGTGTTTATAATGCTGATTCTAAATATATAAATTTAATTAAGTTTAGTATTACTCATCAAAGGCTACAAACCTGAGAAGATTTACTCGATTTTTTTAAGAGGGGGGAAACATCCCCTACAAGTGAAAGAATTTTAATGAAAATCACACCGTCAGATTCAGCGTATCAGAAAACCCTATTACATAGGTTTCAAGCTCATATCTGCAAAAATCTGCAACTTTGTATTTTTTGCCAGAAGAAAAATATACGGATATAGAAGTTAGTTACGTAAGTTAATTTATAGAGACATCCATTTAGCAAAAGAAAAGTAAAAATTTTATGCGAATTTTGTTTATTTATTCAATGATGGTTAGCCAAAATAAAAGCTGCATTAACTAAAAAACGATCAGAAATTAAATAAAAAAACAAGTTTTTTAAACTGAAAGTAAGGAGCGACATTAAAACTTAAAACGAACAGAAATTATTCCGTATATGAAAGGGGCTGTCCCCTCCTCAACGCTTCGCTCTTTATGCTAAAGTTTTTTATTGTTTTAAATAATAGAGCTGTGAGACGGAGTCAAACTTTAGCGTAAAGAGTGAGGCGTTGAGGAGGGGAAAGCCCCTTTCATATACGGAATAATTTCTGTTCATTTTAAGTTTTAATGTCGCTCCTTACTTTCAGTTTAAAAAACTTGTTTTTTTTATTTAATTTCTGATCGTTTTTTAGTTAATGCAGCTTAAATGAAAAATTAAATTGATTTTGAAATTCGTTCATTCTTATAGAGACAGCAAAAGTTTCATGGGGACCATCTTTTAGCGTATTTTAAGTTTAAATGAAAAGTATTCATCTTTTAGCGTATTTTAAGTTTAAATGAAAAGTATTCAATGAAAATTGAATTTGATTTTGAAGTTCATTCATTTTTATAGAAATTGCAATAGTTTCAGGGGAACCATCTTTTAGCGTATTTTAAGCTTAAATGAAAAATTAAATTGATTTTGAAAATCGTTCATTTTTATAGAAACTGCAAAAGTTTCATGGGGACCATCTTTTAGCGTATTTTAAGTTTAAATGAAAAGTATTCAATGAAAATTAAATTTGATTTTTGAAATTCATTCATTATTATAGAAACTGCAATAGTTTCACGTGCCTTCCTCTTTAGGCAGATCCAGTTTCTTTTTGAAATTCGTTCATTCTTATAGAAACTGCAATAGTTTCATGGGGACCATCTTTTAGGGTATTTTAAGTTTATGTGAAAAGTATGAAATGAAAATTAAATTTGATTTTGAAATTCATTCATTATTATAGAAACTGCAATAGTTTCAAGCACCTTCCGCTTTAGGCAGATCCCGTTTATTTTCGATTCTGAGTATTTTTGGTTTTCCCTCCAAAATTGAGCTCCCCCTCCCCTGCCCTCAGAAATGGGGGAACGAAGGGCTTCCCAGAAATGGGAAGAAATGGGAAGGAACATAGTCTACCCAAAGTATAATGCTATGTGAGAGGATACTCACTCTCTTTGAAAAGGTTTTTTTTTAAGAATGTACATGTGAACTCATGACGTACATTCATTGCGCAATTGACAACAAGAGCAGAAAAAAAAACTTGTTTGCTTTAAATTATATTATTACGATCAAACTCTCAAAAACATGCTTGACTACATTATACATTTCCAATTAACTAGTTTGGTAATCTGCCATGGAAGGGTGCCATGGAACGTAAAGGCCTAGAAACTTTGAGTTGACCCAGAAAATTGTCTGGTTGGCCCAGAAACATACCTGGTTGGCCCGGAAACCTGTCTGGTAGGTTTTTTATAATTCCATATTCAATTGACATCAATAGCAATAATCAGTCTGGTAATCTGCCATGGAAAGGTCCCATGGAATGTCTAGGCAAATAACATGGAGATTCCTATATGTCTAGGCAAATAACATGGAGATTGCTATATGTCTGGGCAAATTCCATATGTACATACTACTCACGCATCCGTGATCTTTCTTCTGGCAAAAATGCAAAATTCCACATTTTTGTAGGTAGGAGCTTGAAACCTCTACAGTTGGGTTCTCTGATACACAGAATATGATGGTGCGATTTTCATTAAGGTTCTGTAACTTTTAGGGGGTCTTTCCCCCTTTTTTGAAAATGAGCCAAATTTTCTCAGGCGTTCAACGTTTGATGGGTAGCACTAAACTTGATAAAAGTTATATATTTGAAATCAGCATTGAAATTTGATTCTTTTGATGTATCTATTGGCATCAAAAACCCGTTTTCTAGAGTTTTGGTTACCATTGAGCCGGGTCGCTCCTTACTTACAGTTCGTTACCACGAACTGTTTGAAAATTGCACTCAGCATTCCTTTCGACTTAATACCCTTAGCCACTCCTGAAATGCTGCACATACGCCCTGTTGACAACCTGGATACACATATTGAGTCTTGAATAAGATCAACATTCCCCCAAACTTTCTTACCTCTGAGCCGTTTCTATGCTTTTTGCAGATACGCCATTTTGAAAGGGTGGATGCACATAGTTTCTTTTGATTGGTTAAACACAGAGTTGCCAACTGGACATATTTTATGTCCAATGGACATATTCCTGTGTGCCGGGACACAATGACATATTAGGGCAAAAAAGGGAGATATTTTAGAAATATAGGACATAAATGGACATATTTTGCAAATTTATGACATAAAATAGAATATTTCCCCGCTGGATACGTATGTTTGTAAAAAAAAAAATGTCATTTTTCACCAAATCAGTATTAAAACTACTTGTCTAACACTAAATTTACTTAACTACTTATTTTCTACTAAATTCTTACAAACGTTATTATTTGTCGGAGTTGCTTGCCCTTTCCTGCAGACAAATATCTGCAAATACTCTTGAAATTCTTTACAAGTTTGTATCCTTTAATCTGTAAATAATGTTGTTTCTCCTTACTTTTACGCTACAGTCAAGATAATAGGCAAGCAGGCACCTTTTTTCGTTAACAATGGCTTCCGGCTTCCAGTAGTCGGGCAAAAACATCTATCTATTTATCAAGTATTACTAACTGAAAATGAAAAGTTAACAAAAGAAATAAAAATAGATTCTTGATGATCTGGAATCAATTTTGATATCAATAGATGTACCAAAAGATTAGCTTATTGTGATGATTCCAAATATATATTATTTTTTAAGTTTATTGTTATCGATTAGTGGGCCTGACAAAAATTTGCCAAATTATCGAAAAAGGGGAAAAACACTCAATAAAAGTCGAAGAATTTTACTGGAAATCACGCCATCAGATTCAGCGCATCAGAGAACCCATCTGTAGAGGTTCAAGCTTATATCTATAAAAATGAAATTTTAGAGTGTTTGCCAGCAGAAGCATCACGAATTTGTGTTTATTTGGTGTTGTTGCTTTTTCCAGGGGTGATCATATCGAACCAATGGTACTAGAATTTTGCAAGAGTGCTCGTTAAAACGAAAATTAAAAGGTCTACTGTCCTTTTTAAGTGACCAAAAAATTGGAGGACAACTAGCCCCCGTCCCACACCCTTTTTTCCTGAAAGTCGTCTGATCAAATTTTTGAGATAGCATATAAATAGATATGTCTTTGGAGATGACATGACCCCTCAGTAACACAAGAGGAAGGGCCGCAAGTTATGAAGTTTGCCCCATTGTTTACATATAGTATTTGTTATAGGGAAACATACCGACATTCTTCAAGGGTGGAAGGAGATCTTCTGGGGATGGATTTTGTACGGGGAAAAATTCCCATTGGGATGGAAATTTCTGGGGGTGAACTTATCAAGTGAAATTTTATATGGGGAGATTTTATCAGACTTTGCATACAGAAGGTGTGTTATTTGTCTTTTTTCTCGTTGTTGATCTCATTGTACATGTGGAGACACTTTGAGGGATCTCTCAGTGGGAAGTTTTCAGCGGAGTTGGATTTCATTTGGGATCTCTTTTTTGGGGGGGGGGATTTTTCACGGGAGAAATTTCAGGAGGGAATTATCACCGGGAGAAATTCTTCATGAGATATTTCTGGGGATAAAATTTCCAGGGGGCTATTTTCCAAACAGGGATACTCCCCAATGACCTTAAAAAGGATCAAAAACTAAATGAATACAAGTCTTTCTTTAAATAGAAGTATGGTAAGGAGTATTTTTCAGGCAGAATCGTAAGCAAAACATTTTCTGGGAAGGATTCGCAGCAGGGATGGAATTGTCCGGGGGGTAATTTCCCGGCGGAAGAATTTTACATGGGAGGAACTTTATATAGAGGAATTTTTCGTGGGGGAATTTTCCATAGAGGGGATGGATTTCTTAGGATTATCTGAAAAACGATAGGATTATCTAAATAAATACAAAAACTAGTTTCTTCTACCCAAAGTAAGGAGTGAGATTAAAACTTAAAACGTACAGAAATTATTCCGTATATGACGGGGGCTACTCCCTCCTCAATATCCCCCTCTCTATGCTAATGTTCAACCTTTTGTCTATTTTTTTCTAAGAACGATTCTTGAAACACAAGGGCCGTAAACTGAATCAAAACTTCTCTAAAAGTTCTAGAAAAGATTTTAGCGTGAAGAGAGGGGTATTGAAGAAAGTTCAGCTCCCCTAATATATGGAATAATTATTGATTGTTTTAAGTTTTAGTGTTGCTCCTTACTTCAAGTAGAAACAACTTGTTTTTTATTTAGTGAATGAAAGCCAAGAGCGATAAGGTTACAATTTATTTTTTACTTCTGACCAAGGCACGTCGTGTAGAAAGGGTTGTCGTTGAAAGTTCGAAAGCGGCTCGATTGAAATTGGAAAGTTCTAATAAGAAACACAAGTGATTTGAAGGCGAACAGCCCCCCCCCACGCTCTTCATTTCCCCAAACATGTCCAATCAAAACTTTGAGATTGCCATTTTGTTCAGCATACATTAAAAGTTCCAGTGATTATGCTTTTGTAGATGAACCCCCCCCCAAAAAAAAAGGTTTCAGGGCAAGGGCAACGAGTTATACTAGTTCCTCATTATTAACATATAAGATTTCTATGGAAGGGTTGGTTTTATAAGATTTGGAGGGGACTCACTGGATTGAAAATCAGATGTTCTAGTGCTACTTTTTAGAGTCATAAGTGGTCAGAGGCAAACCAGCAACCCCCCTCCACCAACGTCATCTTTTCCCTAGATGCATCCCACGGAAATTTTGATATGGTAATTTTGTTAAAAATGGTCAAAAGAACATATAACAATGCCCTCAGCGCTTACACAACCCATAAGAGCCCTGGAACGAGGGTTGTAAGTTATGCCCCAGAGGCATATAAGGTTTTATGGAATAGGTAGTCGTATAATTTTCAGATGGGGCTCATTTGATTGAAGTTTAGTGCCCTTTATAAGAGTCAAAAGTGATTTGAGGGCCTCCCCCCGCCCCCGCGCCTATCAGTTCCGAAAACAAGCAGCCAATCAGAAGTTGTAGACATCTATTTTGTTCAGAATTGTTCAAAGGTCCAGTAATTATGCCTTTGGGGATGTCACCCCCCTGATTGAAGTGTAACCCAGCTTACCTAGCGCTCCTCAATGCCGATTGACTCCTGGATTGTATCTTGTGACATGCGCAAGAAATACTCTGATTGGCAAAAAGCTACCAAAAGAAGTGAAAATACCGACCCTCGTGCTGACCGTGCTGAATCTCATTACCCCTTTTTAAATGTCAATCAAATAATTCCGATTATAGTGTCCAATTTTTTAATAACAAAAAAAAACCTATCTGCTTTTCAAAATGTTCGTATTTGGAACTCTGTCAGTTAACACTAAGAAGTGAATTGGGTAATCCCCTAGCAATAACAAAAGGCTTAGCAGTGATTACATGTCATTTTCGACCCATTGTCGGCGACAATTCAATCAGAGCAGAGTTGTGCGAATGGAATACCTTTTCGCAAATTGAGTTAGCTTAATGCAAATGAGCTATCATTTTACATATAATGTAATCCCAAATAGCAAAGGAAGGAACATAGTCTACCCAAAGTATAATGCTATGTGAGAGGATACTCACTCTCTTTGAAAAGGTTTTTTTTTAAGAATGTACATGTGAACTCATGACGTACATTCATTGTGCAATTGACAACAAAAACAGAAAAAAAACCTGTTTGCTTTAAATTATATTGTTACGATCAAACTCTTAAAAACATGCTTGACTACATTATACATTGCTAATTAACTACTTTGGTAATCTGCCATGGAAAGGTGCCATGGAACGTAAAGGCCCAGAAACTTGGAGTTGACCCATAAACTTGTCTGGTTGGCCCAGAAACATACCTGGTTGGCCCGGAAACCTGTCTGGTAGGTTTTGTATAATTCCATATTCAACTGACATCAATAGCAATAATCAGTCTGGTAATCTGCCATGGAAAGGTCCCATGGAATGTCTAGGCAAATAACATGGAGATTGCTATATGTCTAGGCAAATAACATGGAGATTGCTATATGTCTGGGCAAATTCCATATGTACATACTACTCACGCATCCGTGATCTTTCTTCTGGCAAAAAATGCAAAATTCCACATTTTGGTAGGTAGGAGCTTGAAACCTATACAGTAGGGTTCTCTGATACGCAGAATATGATTGTGTGATTTTCATTAAGGTTCTGTAATTTTTAGGGGGTCTTTCCCCCTTTTTTTGAAAATGAGCCAAATTTTCTCAGGCGTTTAACGTTTGATGGGTAGCACTAAACTTGATA
Source organism: Artemia sp. Qi Xiang Cuo (assembly GCF_049724085.1). Taxonomy (NCBI): domain Eukaryota; kingdom Metazoa; phylum Arthropoda; class Branchiopoda; order Anostraca; family Artemiidae; genus Artemia; species Artemia sp. Qi Xiang Cuo. The sequence goes on along the minus strand of NC_142797.1, from coordinate 1,389,955 downwards.
AAAGTTATATATTTGAAATCAGCATTGAACTTTGATTCTTTTGATGTATCTATTGGCATCAAAAACTCGTTTTCTAGAGTTTTGGTTACCATTGAGCCGGGTCGCTCCTTACTTACAGTTCGTTACCACGAACTGTTTGAAAATTGCACTCAGCATTCCTTTCGACTTAATACCCTTAGCCACTCCTGAAATGCTGCACATACGCCCTGTTGACAACCTGGATACACATATTGAGTCTTGAATAAGATCAACATTCCCCCAAACTTTCTTACCTCTTAGCCGTTTCTATGCTTTTTGCAGATACGCCATTTTGAAAGGGTGGATGCACATAGTTTCTTTTGATTGGTTAAACACAGAGTTGCCAACTGGACATATTTTATGTCCAATGGACATATTCCTGTGTGCCGGGACACAATGACATATTAGGGCAAAAAAGGGAGATATTTTAGAAATATAGGACATAAATGGACATATTTTGCAAATTTATGACATAAAATAGAATATTTCCCCGCTGGATACATATTGTCGTAAAAAAAAATGTAATTTTTCACCAAATCAGTATTAAAACTACTTGTCTAACACTAAATTTACTTAACTACTTATTTTCTACTAATTTTTTACAAACGTTATTTTTTTACAAACGTTATTATTTTTCAGAGTTGCTTGCTCTTTCCCGCAGACAACTATCTGCAAATACTCTTGAAATTCTTTACAAGTTTGTATCCTTTCATCTATAAACGATTTTATTTTTACTTACTTTTACGCTACAGTCAAGATAATAGGCAAGCAGGCACCTTTTTTCGTCAACAATGGCTTCCGGCTTCCAGTAGTCAGGCAAAAACATCTATCTATTTATCCAAGTATTACTAACTGAAAATGAAAAGTTAACAAAAGAAAAAAATAGATTCTTGATGATCTAAAATCAATTTTGATATCAATAGATGTACCAAAAGATTAGCTTATTGTGATGATTCCAAATATATAATATTTTTTAAGTTTATTGTTACCCATTAGTGGGCCTGACAAAAATTTGCCAAATTATCGAAAAAGGGGAAAAACACTCAATAAAAGTCGAAGAATTTTACTGGAAATAACGCCATCAGATTCAGCGCATCAGAGAACCCATCTGTAGAGGTTCAAGCTTATATCTATAAAAATGAAATTTTACAGTGTTTGCCAGCAGAAGCATCACGAATTTGTGTTTATTTGGTGTTGTTGCTTTTTCCAGGGGTGATCATATCGAACCAATGGTACTAGAATTTTGCAAGAGGGCTGGTTAAAACGAAAATTAAAAGGTCTACTGTCCTTTTTAAGTGACCAAAAAATTGGAGGACAACTAGCCCCCGTCCCACACCCTTTTTTCCTGAAAGTCGTCTGATCAAATTTTTGAGATAGCATATAAATAGATATTTCTTTGGAAATGACATGACCCCTCAGTAACACAAGAGGAAGGGCTGCAAGCTATGAAGTTTGCCCCATTGTTTACATATAGTATTTGTTATAAGGGAAGTATACTAACATTTTCCAAGGGAGGAAGGAGATCTTCTGGGGATGGATTTTTTATGGGGAGAATTTCCCATTGGGATGGAAGTTTCTGGGGGTGAACTTTTCAGGGGAAATTTTACATGGGGAGATTTTACCAGAATTTGTATACAGAATGTGTGTTATTTGTCTTTTTTCTCGTTGTTGATCCCAGTGTACATGTGGTGACACTTTGAGGGAAACCTCAGGGGGAAGTTTTCAGCGGAGTTGGAATTCTCTTGGAATCTTTTTATTGGGGGGAGGGATTTTTCACGGGAGAAATTTCAGGAGGTAATTATCACCAGGAGAAATTCTCCATGGGATATTTCTGGGGATAAAATTTCCAGGGGGCTATTTTCCAAACAGGGATACTCCCCAATGACCTTAAAAAGGATCAAAAACTAAATGAATACAAGTCTTTCTTTAAATAGAAGTATGGTAAGGAGTATTTTTCAGGCAGAATCGTAAGCAAAACATTTTCTGGGAAGGATTCGCAGCTGGGATGGAATTGGCCGGGGGGTAATTTCCTGGCGGAAGAATTTTACATGGGAGGAACTTTATATAGAGGAATTTTTCGTGGGGGAATTTTCCACAGAGGGGATGGATTTCTTAGGATTATCTGAAAAACGATAGGATTATCTAAATAAATACAAAAACTAGTTTCTTCTACCGAAAGTAAGGAGTGAGATTAAAACTTAAAACGTACAGAAATTATTTTGTATATGACGGGAGCTACTCCCTCCTCAATACCCCTCTCTCTATGCTAATGTTCGACCTTTTGTCTATTTTTTTCTAAGAACGATTCTTGAAACACAAGGGCCGTATAACTGAATCAAAACTTGTTTAAAAGTTCTTGAAAAGATTTTAGCGTGAAGAGAGGGGTATTGAGGAAAGTTCAGCTCCCCGAATATATGGAATAACTATTGATTGTCTTAAGTTTTAATGTTGCTCCTTACTTCAAGTAGAAACAACTTGTTTTTTATTTAATGAATGAAAGCCAAGAGCGATAAGATTACAATTTATTTTTTACTTCTGACCAAGGCACGTCGTGTAGAAAGGGTTGTCGTTGAAAGTTCGAAAGCGGCTCGATTGAAACTGGAAAGTTCTAATAAGAATCATAAGTGATTTGAAGGCGAACAGCCCCCCCCCCCCCCACGCTCTTCATTTTCCCAAACATGTCCAATCAAAACTTTGACATTGCCATTTTGTTCAGCATAAATTAAAAGTTCCAGTTATTATGCTTTTGTGGATGAACCCCCCCCCCCCAAAAAAAAAAAGGTTTCAGGGCAAGGGCAACGAGTTATACTAGTTCCTCATTATTAACATATAAGATTTCTAGGGACGGGTTGGTTTTATAAGTTTTGGAGGGGACTCACTGGATTGAAAATCAGATGTTCTAGTGCTACTTTTTAGAGTCATAAGTGGTCAGAGGCAAACCAGCAACCCCCCTCCACCAACGTCATCTTTTCCCTAGATGCATCCGACGGAAATTTTGATATGGTAATTTTGTTAAAAATGGTCAAAAGAACATATAACAATGCCCTCAGCGTTTACACAACCCCTAAGAGCCCTGGAACGAGGGTTGTAAGTTATGCCCCAGAGGTATATAAGGTTTTATGGAATAGGTAGTCGTAATATTTTCAGATGGGGCTCATTTGATTGAAGTTTAGTGCCCTTTATAAGAGTCAAAAGTGATTTGAGGGCATCCCCCCCCCCCCGCGCCTATCAGTTCCGAAAACCAGCATCCAATCAGAAGTTGTAGACATCTATTTTGTTCAAAATTGTTCAAAGGTCCAGTAATTATGCCTTTGGGGATGTCACCCCCCTGATTGAAGGGTAACCCAGCTTACCTAGCGTTCCTCAACGTCGATTGACTCCCGGATTGTATCTTATGACATGCGCAAGAAATGCTCTGATTGGCAAAAAGCTACCAAAAGAAGTGAAAATGCTGACCCTCGTGCTGACCATACCTGTCAAGCGTGACTCTCGTAGGAAGATGAGCCTTAAGCTCAGACAATTAGTTTTTTACTGTTTACATGTTTTTATGACTTGTGCGCTTTCACACTAGTTCATTTTTTATGAGTGAACTAAGTGGATCTTTTTCGTTTTCATCATATTCGATATTAACTGATCACTTGAACGAGGTTTACAGGTTGTAAAAAAACTAGTTTCTGAGATTTCAAGATGGACATATTATAGACAAAATATGGACATAATTTGGGTAAAAAGGACACATTTTTGGATGCTCAAGGGACACATTCATTGACCGAAAAGTTGGCAACCCTGGTTAAACATCCCCTGAAAGTTTTATCTAAGGACCCTTAGCCATTCCTCTGTTATTGTAGCTATGCCCACAGAAAGAAAACTTGTGGTTAAAATTTTGGTAACCTCATTATTTCAGTTTGCCAAAATTTTAGGACTTGCTGTATTTGTAAATGCAGCAACAAATAGTGTCTTATGTATGACTGCTCAAATACCATCAGAAAGAACAGTACCCAAAAACCTTCGATGGTTTAATGGTTCATAATACCTTTCAGGTGTCTGTAATTTATAGCTGGAAGTCAATTTTTCCCCTGACGCATAGTTCAAGTTGATACTAAAAAAAATTCCCACCACACCATTTATAACCAGTTTTGGCTCCTTTCAATTATCGTAGCGTATAATGTAAAAACCCATTCAAGTAAGGGGCATGGGCGTAGGCAGCATTAGGCAGCATATTGTCTAGGGGGGGGGAGTAGTCGATAGTGTGATGGAGTTTTATAAACTGCTTTTTACAAACCATCTGCTTTTTCAGCCATATCTAATGTAAATTTGAAGGTCTAGGGGGGGGGGGGCAGCTGCCCCCCACGCCCATGGTAAGGGGTATCTCTAAGGTCGTTCCCGGGGCATTGAAGATGCACTGGCTTGGTATCCTAGATACAAATTGTCTTTTAATTTACCTTTCTACTTAACTTAAGCTAAGAGAATTAGAGCAAAGTGTGTTTTTAATTTTGATTCCCTGTCCTCTACCCAAATCCACTAAATTAACAATAAAAAAAAATTCGCCATTGCTTTACGTTAGTTCTAGTTGCAATCAGTATTGTAGCTTCATGAATATGTAAGAGACGGAAACATTTTACAAAATATTTATTACATCTTATATCGGTATTACAATATCCCGAATAACGTAGTTTATAGTAATTTACTCTTTCTTGTTTTAGTCTTTGGTTAAAAGAAAAGGACAATGTCCCAAGGTTGCCAATGATGTTGCATAGACTAAGTACGACAACTTGTAAAAAGTGAGTCTTGGCTGCTTTGGATTTAAAAATTCTTGATTTTGTTTATTTGAGTCATTTATAAGAGTTTTGTTCCAATAATGTAGTCTTTAAGGAGGGGGGCGGGGGAAGTATTTTATTAGCTATAAAAGTAAAGCAATAATACTCTCTGGAAAGTATTACAAAAATTGTTTCAGTCCCTACTGAAGCAAGTTTTATCAAAAATTTCTTTATTAGGCATATATGTGAGGAAATTTATTCAGTCAGGTTGAAATGATTTAAAAAAATAGCAAACAAAATAATTTTACAAAAAACAGTCCAATAAGAGATAAATCTGTTTTTTTAAAGTTCTAATTTCAAAGGACCCTTCCTCTCACGTGCAAATTTGCAAAAATTTGTACGAAATAATTCCAAAATAAAGTGATACTTGTTCCTCCTCCTTATCAGTCGGTGTAGACAGTGGCGGATCCAGGGGGCAAGGGGGCACCCCCTAGCGTGGTCCAAACTATTATAATTTACTTAATTAACGGAAGTTTGAGTTAATTAAACTTTCTCCTAACGCAAGCTTATCGGATCAACCTATTTTGCCCCCCCCCCTGAAAAAATCCTGGATCCACCCCTGGATGTAGACAGTAGTTTCTGCAAACTTTGTTTTTGTGCGATTCTTGTCTCCTGACTCAATATTCAGATGTCTTGCCACAAATAAAGAAATTTTTATTTTTTGAGGTATTTGAGGATTATTAAGAATGAAAGATTCGTCTTGACTTCATATTAGATAACTGCAATAGAGAAAAAAACTTACTGTTTCCTTGTTGCTCTAAAACTATTTCCTACAAAATTAACTCCTGACTTTTCGTTGTTATAGAAAACAAAGTTGTGAGATAGAGTCAAACCTTACCGTAAAGAGCAAGGCGTTGAGGAGGGGACAGCCCCTTTCATATACGGAACAATTTCTGTTCGTTTTAATGTCGCTCCTTACTTTCTGTTAAAAAACTTGTTTTTTTATATTTAATTTCTGAACACTGTTGAATTCATGCAGCTTTGATTTTGGCTCACCGTACATGAATAATTAAAAAAAAAAAATGCATATTAGTTTTACTTTGTTTTTTGCTAAATGGCTTTCTCGAAATGTTGATCTGACACAACATACGAATTAACTTACGTAACGAACTTCTATATTCGGTATATTTTTATTATGTATATTAGGGGGTTCACCCCTTAGTCGATACCTCACTCTTTACGCTATAGTTCAAATTTTGTTCCAATTCTTTAAGAATGACCCCTTAATCACATAGGCCGTTAATTAGAATAAATAGAAGTGATGAAAGTACAGAAAAACTTTAGCATAAAGAGCGAGGTAGTGGCTAGGGGGCGAACCCTATCATATGCGTAATAATTTCTGTTCGTTTCAAGTTTTGATGTTCCTCCTTACTTTCAGTCGAAACATTTTTTTAAAACTAATTTCTGATCGTTTTCTTTAAATAATGCTGGGAAATCCAGTGCCCCCTTCATAGCAATGTCCCTTCCTTCCTGAAAACTTCCTCCATAGAAAGATACTCCCAAGTAACCTCTGACCCCTCCCCAGCTACCAGAAAAAATTCCCCCTGAAAACTTCTGTGTACTTCCCAATATCCAATGCTATGTGTAAACATGGGGCTACGTTCATAACTTGCAGACCTTCCCCCGGCGACTGTGGGGGATTAAGTCATCCTCAAAGACATATTGTATTTTTTGACCATGTTGAAGAAAATGGTTACCTCAAAATTTTGATCAGGTGACTTTGGGTAAAAAAATGAGCGTGGGAGGGGGCCTAGTCGCCCTCCATTTTTTGATCACTTAAAAAGGGCACTAGAACTTTTAATTTCTGTTTGGATGAGCCCTCCTGCAATAGTATAGGACAATTGTGTCGATACGATCACCCTTGAAAAACACCACAACAAAAAAAACAAACAAACAAACAAAAAACAAAAACACGCATCCGTGATCTTTCTTCAGGCAAAAAAAAAATTAAAAATTCCACATTTTGAGACTTCTTGAAACTTCAATAGTAGGGTTCTCTGATACGATGAACCTGATGGTGTGATTTTCATTACGGTTCTTAGACTTTTAGGGGGTGTTTAATCTTTTTTGGAAAATAAGGCTAATTTTCTCAGGCACGTAACTCTTGATGGGTAAAACTAAACTTAAATACTTGAAATCAGCATATAAATCTGATTCTTTGGATGTATCTATTGGTACCAAAATTCCGATTCTTAGAGTTTCGGTTTCTATTGAGCCGGGTCGCTCCTTACTTACAGTTTGTTACCACGAACTGTTTAATAACTGAAAAAGAGAAAAAACTTACTGTTTCCTTGTTGCTCTAAAACTATTTCCTACAAAACTAACTCCTGACTTCTGAGTGATACAAAGTCATGAACTGCTACCCAGACAGTCATGACGAAATTATATGACAGGCTGAATCACCTCGTCCTGTATATGACAGGCTGAGGCTCAAATCTTCTCCTGTATATGACAATCAAATCTCTTCCTGTACATGACAAGCTCAGGTTAATCGTATCGTTTCCTGTATAATGATCCAATTTAAATTTATTATCAAATAATCTTAATAACCTAGTTTTCGCTTGTGCACCTTACTTTTATTGTTGCCAACGCTGTGAGACAAACCTTATAAGTTTATTGACAAAAATTGTACTACAAGATATTATTCGGAGACTTGGGCGTTTAACCTCCTGGAAAATCCCCCCTTCCGTCGAAAAGACCCCGTATTGCTGGATTGTCTCCATTCACTTTCGACTTATGAAAAAAGGACTAAAATTCTGAATTTCTGATGTAAAGCACCCTCCAACGTTTCTGCGACCATGATGTGGAGGTGGGGATGAGCCTCCCTCCTATACGGAATAAATTATGCTCATTTTTGTTTTAAGTTGCTCTTTACTTTCTTAATAACAGCGTGGACCAGAAATATTTCCAGAAGTCAAGAGGGATTAAGTATCAATTTCACATTTTTGATGTGTTTTTTGTGCCCCCCCCCCAAAAAAAAAAATTCCCGCCAACAGTTATGGCCTTGGGAATTATAAATCAATTCCTACCACCACCCACTCTTCCTCTCTCCCTTAGAACTCACTCTGTAATTATCTGAAGGCTCAATGAGCGCGGGATATTGTGGCATTAAAATGCACCCTTCGAGGTATCATCTTTCCTCCCTAACTAGAAAAAAAAATCAGAGTCCCACTGTAGAAGCTTAAGTGCCTTTTTAAATTTTGTCCATTGCCTGCAATCAGTATTTGTTAATGTATTTGTAAAAACATACGGTCATTTTTCACAGGAGAGTTTTCTGCTGGGGGTTGATTGTATGGGGGCAATTGTGGGAGGGGGGGAGCTGTTTTTTGTTGTTGCTATGCTTAACTATCATAACTATTTGAATAAAATCAGAGTCGAAAAAAAGATAAAAATAGGCTCAAAATCAATCAAATAAACGAGAATATTCAAATAAAGAAGACATCTCGTTACCCAAAATTTACACGAGGAGAAAAATAAGTCCTTTTAGGCGTAACTTGTAACAAAAATAAATACAGTACAATATACTTGAAGAATTATCTTAAATATTACTTACATGTATCTATTTTAAAGATGATTAATATACCTTAATTAAATAAATTAATATAAAACAACTACTTGTAACAAAAATAAATAAATTAAAATTTATGCAAATAATTATCTTAAATATTACTTACATTTATCTATCCTAAAGATGCTTCAGATGCCTTAATAAAATAAATTAAATAACACGACTACTTGTAACAAAAATAAATACAGTAAATATATATGAAGAATGATCTTAAATATTACTTAACTTTATCTATTCTAAAGAAGGATGGGAAAAATAAGGCCTTTTGGGCATTATTTTTAAGTCTAAACTCATCAAATCACTAGCTACAGTTACTAAATTTGTCCAACATTTCGTTCTCCTGCCCAAAAGAGCGTAATCTCTCATTACCCTAAATTTACATGAGCGGAAAAATAAGGTCTTTTAGGCGTTATTTATAAGCCCAAACTCATCAAATCACTTAATTCAGAGCGTAATCTCTCATTACCCAAAATTTACATGACGGGAAAAATAAGGCCTTTTAGGCGTTATTTATAAGCCCACACTCATCAAATCACTAAATTCAGCTACTAAATTTGTCCACCATTTCGTTGTGCCCCCCAAAAGAGCGTAATTTCTCATTACCCTAAATTTTCATGAAGAGAAAAATAAGGCCTTCTAGGCATTATTTATAAGCCCAAACTCATCAAATCACTAAATTTGTCCACCATTTCGTTGTGTCCCCCAAAAGAGCGTAATCTCTCATTACCCCAAATTTACAGAAGGGGAAAAATAAGGCCTTTCGGGCATTATTTATAAGCCCAAACTCATTAAGTCACTAAATTTGTCCAACATTTCATTGTCCCCCCAAAAAGAGCCTAATCTCTCATTACCCCAAATTTACATGAGTGGCTCTCATTTCATTTAATAACTCTACTTATTTTTTTTCAAATCCGACTTAAAAATAAAAATTCACCTTAAATGTCCTTCTGAACTCAATCCGCAAAAATAATAAAAAATATGAAAAAAGGCATAAATTGAACAAAGTTTAAACTCTGTAGATTCATCTAAAATTTAATTTCTGTCTCTAAAGTTCTATAAGTTGCTTACATTGTTTAATATTTCCACCAGTTAATTTTGAAAAAAAAGGACATATAACCATCTTGGCTTCATAATGTACACTCACGAGTAATATGTTAGATTCCTTACCGTCTCCAGTCTCTTTGACCCGATGGAACGTATGTGTTTTGCTGACCGAGACTGCATTTTCTGTATAGTTAAACTAGTAGATCGGTAAAAGTGTTTAAAAATATTTCTTTTCCATGTGCATAATTTCTGAAAATTGTTATAATTTTGTTTTTAATATTGATTTTATTGTTGGATATTTGCATGAACAGTGGAAGTGGAAATGTATTAGGTTAGTAAATTTTAGAAGTCGTAATCATGAATTATTTAGTTCAAGGGGAACTTTTAAAAAAATAATGTTAAGCAAGAAAGTGTCAGAATTGAACGTTCAATCTATTCGCTTGTCTAAGTCCCGAAAGATGAGGTCTGATATGACGTTCTGATAACTTTTTTTCTTACATATTTATAGCTCTTAATTGAGCCTCTATATTGAAAATTGGAACTTGGGTATTACAACAATCATAAGCTATAAATTCTATCTTTTTTATTAATTATTTTTTAATGTTGATTTTATTGTTGGATGTCTGCAAGAACAGTTGAAGTGGAAATGTTTTTAAGGTCAATAATTTTTAGAAGTCTTAATCAGGAATCATTTAGGTCATTGGGAACTTTTAAAAAGATAATGTTAAGCAAGAAAGTGTCAGAATTGAATGTTCAATCCGTTCGCTTGCCTAACTCCTGAAAGATGAGGTCTGATATGACGTTCTAATAACTTTTTCTTACACACTTAAAACTCTTAATGGAAATCTCTATTGAAAATTGGAACTTGTGTATTATAGCGACCACAACCTAGAAATTCTAATTTTTTCCTTAATTATCTTTTAATATTGATTTTATTGCTGGATGTCTGCAAGAACAGTTGAAGTGGAAGTTTCTAAGGTCAGTAATTTTTAGAAGTCGGAATCAGGAACCATTTGGGTCAAGGGGAACTATAAAAAAAATAATATTAAGCAAGAAAATTTCCGAATTGAATATTCAATCCGTTCGCTTGTCTAATTCCCGAAAGATGAGGTCTGATATGACGTTCTGATAACTTTTTCTTACACATTTATAACTCTTAATGGAGCCAGTATATTGAAAATTGGAAATTGTGTTTTATAGCAACCACAACCTAGAAATTCTAAATTTTTGTTTAATTTTCTTTTAATCTCGATTTTATTGCTGAATGTATGCAAGAACAGTGGAAGAGAAAGTGGTAATAAGGTAAGTAAGGTAAGGTAAGGTACTAAGGTAAGTAATTTTAGAAGTAGTAATCAGGAATCATTTAAGTCATGGGGAACTTTTAAAAAGATAATGTTAAGCAAGAAATTGTCAGAATTGAATTTTAAATCTGTTCGCTTGTCTATTCTGAAAGACGTTCTGATAACTTTGTTCTTACACATTTATAACTATTAATGGAGCCTATATATTGAAAATTGATCTTGTGTATTATAGCGACCAAAACCTAGAAATTCTAACTTTTTCCTGTAAAAATAATCCCTAAAATATCTCGATCTGTTTCGCCCACATAATCCTCAAAAAAGTAATTTCTGAAGGTTCCTTTGTGTGTCGATAACTATGCACAGATTGCATCAAAACAGATATTACGTAGTTTGATTTCGACAAAGTATATTGTGTAAGTTCAAGGTAAATTCCCATAAATCTGGTCTGATGTCACTCCCGGTAGTATTTCTAGCTCTGTGATTGGCTGTGACGTCACTTAGTTTAGTAATTAGTATGGCCTCCCTACTTATATCTTCGACCATGCTGAACAAAATGACTATCTCAAAATTTTGATCGGGTGACTTTGGGAAAAAAATGAGCGTGGGAGGGGGACTAGTTGCCTTTCATTTTTTGGTCACTTAGAAAGGGCACTAGAACTTGTAATTTCCGTCCGAATGAGCCCTCCTGCGATATTCTAGAATCACTGGGTCGATACGATCACTCCCGGGGAAAAGAAAAAAAATCAACAACAAATAAACACGCATCCGTGATCTTTCTTCTGTAAAAAAATACAAAATTCCACATTTTTCCAGATGCTACTACTACTAACAACTCACCGCAGCACCAAGCCGCCTGAGGTCAACACAGCTACGCACGCTCCTCCTCCACCCCAATCTATTCAAAGCCTCCCTTTTTACACACGCTAACAGTATTCATTTCCTTTAAATCTTTCTTTATGACGTCCTCCAACGCCCAGACAAGGACGACCTGCTTTCTGTTTAGCCCTAGATGGTTGGCCGAAAAGAACAATCTTCGGCAATCTGTCATCCTTCATCCGCACAACGTGTCCTAGCCACCTCAACGTTTCTTTCATTATAGCCCTAGAAAGTCGTATTGAACCACATTTTTCGTATAGCCTATTGTTTGAAATACGGTCAGTCAGCCGGGTACCCAGAACAATCCTTAAGCAATTTCTCTGGAAAACATTTAGCAAATCTTCATCCGCTTTTCGGAGCGTCCATGCTTCAGAGCTATATTTGACCGCTGTCATCACTGTAGCTTCTAATATTCTAATCTTGGTTTGCAGACTTATCTTCCTATTCTTCCAAACTTTTTTTTAACTGTGAAAAAACACCCTGAGCCTTGGCTATTCTACTTTTGACATCTTCACTGCTCCAACCATCTTTACTAATTTTACTACCAAGGTGAGTGAAGCTGCCCACTTGATCAATCTTTTCATTACTCAACGTCATCTTTTTATCTTCACTTATTCCTAGCCTTAGTGGCTTAGTCTTCTTAACATTAATTTTCAAACCTATTCTAGCACCCTGAACTCGCAAAACCTCTAAAACTTCATTAAAACTCTAAAACCTCTAAAGCTTCATTCATTTTGCTCACACTTTCATCTAAGATGATTAAATCATCAGCATAATCTAAATCCAGGAGACTTTTTCCTCCCCATTTGATTCCGTGGTCTCCCATTGCCTTTCCTGTGCTCCTTAAGACAAAGGCCATCAAGATAATCATAGGCAGCACGCTAGCGCTGTGGGCGATGTGGGCCCAATGTGTTTTTTCTCCATACCCGGACTTCGTATCGAAGGAGTTGTCGTAGAAACTTCGAAAAGGGCTCATTCGATTGGAAATTTGAGTGGCTAGTGCCCTTTTTAATAGTCGAAAGTGATTGGAGGGCAACTAGCCCCCCCTCCACGCCCTTCATTCCCCCAAACACATCCAATCATAATTTTGAGATAGCCATTTTGTTAAGCGTAGTTGATTTCCAGATAAAGAATATCTTTTTGAGGAGGACACACCCCGACAACCCTCGGGGCAAGGGTTTTAAGTTATGCCCTGAGGGCATATAAGATCAATGTTGACACTGTACAGTCTATTATTCTTTTTCTTTAAAGCAGGGCACTTCATATACAAGGGGTCGTCGTAGAGACTTGAAAAGGGTCTCTTTCGATTAGAAGTCGAGAATTATATTGCCCTTTTTCATAGTCAAAAGTGATTGGAGGGCAACTAGCCCTCCCCCCCCCTCACGCCAATCATTCTCCCAAACACATCCAATCGAAACTTTGAGATAGCCTTTTGTTCAGCGTGGTTGATTTCCCGATAGAAAATGTGTTTTTGAGGAGGACACTCCCCCACAACCCTCAAGGCAAGGGTTTTAAGTTATGCCCTGGGGGCATATAAGGTTTTTATAGAAGGCGATGTCGTAGAAACTTCAAAACAGACTCATTCGATTGGAAATCCAAAGGGCTAGTGCCCTTTTTAATAGTCGAAAGTGATTGGAGGGCAACTATCCCCCCAAGCCCATCATTCCCCCAAACACATCCAATCAAATTTGTGAGATAGCCATTTCGTTCACTGTTGTTGATTCCCAGATCGAAAAAATGTTTTTGAGGTGGACACTCCCCCACAACCCTCAGAGCAAGGGTTTTAAGTTATGCCCTGGGAGCATAGAAGGTTTTTATTGAAGGTGTTGTCGTAGAAACTTCAAAACAGGCTCATTAGATTGGAAATTCAAAGGGCTTGTGCCCTTTTTAATAGTCGAAAGTGATTGGAGGCTAACTAGCCCCCACCCCCACGCCCATCATTCCCCCAGACACATCCAATCAAAATTTTGAGATAGCCATTTTGTTCAGCATAGTTGATTTCAAGATATAAATTATGTTCTTGAGGAGGACATTCCCCCACAACCCTCAGGGCAAGGGTTTTAAGTTAAGCCCTTGGGGGTATATAAGGTTTTTATAGAAATCGTTGTCATAGAAACTTCAAAAAAGTTTCATTCGATTGGAAATTCAAAGGGCTATTGCCTTTTTTAATAGTCGAAAGGTATTGGAGGGCAAATAGCCCCAAACGCTCATCAGTCCCTCAAACACATCCAATCAAAATTGTGAGATAGCCATTTTGTTCAGCGTAGTTGATTATCAGATGGACAATATGTTTTTGAGGAGGACACTTCCCCACAACCCTCAGGGTAAGGGTTTTAAGTTTTAAGGGGTCAGGGTAAGGAAATTCAAACGGCGTTTGCCCTTTTTAATAGTCAAAAGTGATTGGAGGATTAAAGAACGATGTGGGCACAATATGTTTTTTTCTCCATACCCGGGCAGAAAGGAGTTGTCATAGAAACTTCGAAAAGGGCTCATTCGATTGAAAATTGGAGTGGCTAGTGCCCTTTTCATAGGCAGCGTGCTAGCGCTGCCTAAGTAAAGAACGATGTGGCCACAATGTGTTTTTTTTTCTTCGACAGGCACTTCGTATCGACGGAATTGTCGTAGAAATTTCGAAAAGGGCTAGTGACTAGCGCCCTTTTTAATAGTCGAAAGGTATTGGAGGGTAACTAGCCCCCCACGCCCATCTTTCCCCCCAACACATCCAATCAAAATTGTGAGATAGCCATTTTGTTCAGCGTAGTTGATTATCAGATGGAAAATATGTTTTTGAGGAGGACACTCTCCCACAACCCTCAGGGTAAGAGTTTTAAGTTTTAAGGGGTCAGGGTAAGGAAATTCAAACGGCGTTTGCCCTATTTAATAGTTAAAAGTGATTGGAGGATTAAAGAACGGAGTGGGCAGAATTTGTTTTTTTTTCTCTCCATACCCGGGCACTTCGTATTGAAGGAGTTGTCATAGAAACTTCGAAAAGGGCTCATTCGATTGGAAATTGGAGTGGCTAGTGCCCTTTTCATAGGCAGCGTGATAGCGCTGCCTACGTAAAGAACGATGTGGTCACAATATATTTTTTTCTTCGACAGGCACTTCGTATCGACAGAGTTGTCGCAAAAACTACGAAAAGGGCTCATTCGATTGGAAATTGGAGTGACTAGTGCCCTTTTTAATAGTCAAAAGTGATTTGAGGGGAACTAGCCCCCCCCCCCACGCCCATCATTCCCTAAACACATCCAATCAAAATTTCGATATAGCCATTTTGTTCAGCGTAGTTGATTTACAGGTAGAAAATATCTTTTTGAGGAGAGAACTCCCCCACAACCCTTGGGGCAAGGGTTTTAAGTTATGTCCTGAGGGCATATAAGAACAATGTTGGCACAATGTACCATATATTATTTTTTTACTTTAGAGCAGGGCACTTCATATGAAAGGGGTCGTCGTAGAGACTTCAAAAGGGTCCTCATTCGATTGGAAATCTAGCACTTTACTGAAAAAATACAAATCAATGTGCATTGTCAGTTTAATATACATATACTAATATTTAGTAATCAAAATGTTTATATGATTTGATTTATTAAAGTTATAAAAGTAAAAACATTTATATTTTTCAGTAAAGTGCAAATTTTGTTCTGGTCTTGGGAGGGCATAGGGGTTTTTCACCCAACTTATGTTAATTTCTGCTCGTTTTGAGTTTGACTCGGTTATTTATTATAATTTCTGTTCGTTTTGGGTTTCATTTATTTATCGGTGCAGATTTGTGGTAGTTGCGATCTTGGTAGATTATTCGATTTCATTTTTGACAATTTTTGTTTAATGACGTTCATTACTTTTCTTTGAAAACTTATTCTGTGGAACAGGTTTTTTTTAAATTAATTTCTGTTAGTTTTAGATTGTCATTGTCTTCTTAGGGAAATAGAAAATACTATTTTAATTATTTTTGTTTTTTCAGACTTTATAGTTTGGCCTGCTATTTGAATGCTGTAGAAAAATTTTCAACAATTTTTAACAACATACACCCTTTTAAAAATCTGGACACAAATTATACTTTTTAACTTAGTTTCATACCTCCTCTAGTTGACCTGAAATGGAAAACTTGATACCATTCGCAAAAAAATCTGTTTACTTTCTTTGATAGCTTGGATACACTTACACTAATTTGATTTGGTTACATTTTAAGAGCATAAACAACCCTGAAAGATTGAATATAATAACCTCAGGCATTCTTGAGGTACTGCTGAGATGTTTTATTGGGAATTAGCATTAGCACAGTGCATTTGATTTAATCTTAAGGCAACATTTAGTTTTTAAACATAATGGGCAAATGGGAGAGTGGAAGGGGGATTATTTGCCCTCCAACCACTTTTGACTATTAAAAAGGGCGTCAACCCTTTCTATTTTCAATCAAATGAGCCCCTTTCGCAGTTCCCACGACAACTCCTTCGATACGAATTGCCCTGGTCTAAACAACAACAACAACAACAAAAATATTACTGATCACTTTCGACTATTAAAAAGGGCACTAGCCCTTTGAATTTCAAATCGAATGAGCCCTTTTCTGAAGTTTCTACGACAACGCCTTCTATAAAACCTTATATGCCCCCACGGTATAACTTAAAACCCTTTCCCTTAGGGCTGCTGCGGAGTATCCTCCTCAAAAACATATTTTCTATCTGTAAATCAACTACGCTGAACAAAATGGCTATTTCAAAATTTTTATTGGATTTGTTTGGGGGAATGATGGGCATGAGGGGGGGGGGGCTAGTTGCCCTCCAATCACTTTCGACTATTAAAAAGGAAACTAGCCCTTTGAATTTCCAATCGGAAGAGCTGTTTTTGAAGTTTCTACAACAACGTCTTCTATAAAAACATTATATGGCCGCAGGTCACGACTCAAAACCCTCACTCTGAGGGTTATGGGAGAGTTTCCTCCTCAAAAACATATTTTCTATCTGAAAATCAACTACGCTGAACAAAATGGCTGTCTCAAAATTTTGTTTGGAGGTGTTTGGGGGGATGGTAGGCGTGGGGGGGGGGGCTAATTTCCCTCCAATCAGTTTCGGCTATTAAAAAGGGCACTAGCCCTTTGAATTTCCAATCGAATTAGCCTTTTTTGAAGTTTCTACGACGACGCATTCTATAAAAACCTTATATGCCCCCAGGGCAATACTTAAAACCCTTGCCCAGAGGGTCGTGGGGGAGTGTACTTCTCAAAAATATATTTTATATCTGGAAATCAACTAGCCTACGCTAAACGAAATGGCTATCTCAAAATTTTGATTGGATGTGTTTGGGTGAATGATAGACGTGGGGGGGGGGCTAGTTGCCCTCCAATCACTTTCGACTATTAAAAAGGGCACTAGCTCTTTGAATTTCCAATCATATGAGCCCCTTTTGAAGTTTCTATGACAGCGCCTTCCATAAAAACTTTATATGTCCCAGGACATAACTTAAAACCCTTGCCCTGAGGGTTGTTGGGGAGTGTCCTCCTCAAAAATATATTTTCTATCTGGAAATCAACTACGCTGAACAAAATGGCTATCTCAAAATTTTGATTGGATGTGTTTGGGGGAATAATGGGCGCGGGGGGGGGGGGCTAGTTCCCCTCCAATCACTTTCGACTATTAAGAAGGGATCTAGCCCTTTTAATTTACAATCGAATGATCCTGTTTTGAAGTTTCTACGACAACGCCTTCTATAAAAACCTTATATGCCCCCAGGGCATAACTTAAAACATTTGCCCTGAGGGTTGTGGGGGAGTGTCCTCCTCAAAAACATGTTTTCTATCTGAAAATCAACTACGCTGTAAACCTTATATAAAAACCTTATATACCCCCAGGGCATAAATTAAAACCCTTTCCCTGAGGGTTGTGGGGGAGTGTCATCCTCAAAAACATATTGTCCATCTGGAAATCAACTACGCTGAACAAAATGGCTATCTCAAAATTTCGATTGGATGTGTTTGGGGGAATGATGGGCGTGGGGGGGGGCTAGTTGCCTTCCAATCACTTTCGACTATTAAAAAGGGCCCTAGCCACTCCCATTTCCAATCGAATGAGCCCTTTTCGAAGTTTCTACGACAACTTCTTCGATACGAAGTTCCCGGGTATGGAGAAAAAAACCAAAAAACAACATATTGTGCCCACATCGTTCTTTACTTAGCAGCGCTAGCGCGCTGCCTATGATAGCTCCCTCAGAGCCCTCGGTGAAAGGGTTGTAAGTTATGCCCTGGGGCATATATAGTTTTATTGAAAGCGTTGTCGTAGATACTTCAAAAGAGCTCATTCAATTGGAAATTGAAAGGTCTAGTGCCTTTTTTAACAGTTGAAAGTGATTGTATAGCGACTAACGCCCCTCTCAAGCCCACCATTTTCCAAAACACATCCAATCAAACTTTTGAGATATCCATTTTGTTCAACGTGGTTCAACGTTCTGAAAATTAGGTCTTTTAGAATGATAATCCCCTCAGAGCCCTCAGTGCAAGGGTTGTAAGTTATGCCCTGGGGGGCATATAAGGTTAATATAGAAAGTTGTTGTATAAATCATAACGGGGACACTCCCTATGAACGGGGACACTCGAGAACGAGACAAGAAACGGGGACTAAGTAAAGAGGAGGACACTCCCCCATAGTCCTCAGTGCAAGGGTTTTAAGTTATGCCCTGGGGGCATATAAGAACGATGTTGGCACAATGTATTATTTATTAATTTTTTCCTTTAGAGCAGGGCACTTCGTATCGAAGAAGTTGTCGTAGAAACTTCGAAAAGCGCTCATTCAATTGGAAACTTGAGTGGCTTATGCCCTTTTTAATAGTCGAAAGTGATTGGAAGGTGACTAACACCCCTTCCACACCCACCATTTCCCAAAGCACATCCAATCAAAATTTTGAGATTGACATTTTTCAGCGTAGTTGATTTCCAGATAGAAATTATGTTTTTGAGGACAGTCCCCCTTAAGGCAAGCCCTTAGGACAAGGGTTGTAAATTATGCCCTGGGGGCACATAAGCTTTGTTATAGAAAGCTTTGTCGTAGAAACTTTAAAAAAGGCTCATTCGATTCGAAATTCAAAGGGCTAGTGCCCTTTAAATAGTCGAAAAGTGACTAGAGGGCAACTAACCCGCCTCTCACGCCCACCTTTTCCCCAAACACATCTAATCAAAACTTTGAGATAGCCATTTTATTCAACGTAGTTTTAAGTTCTAAAAATTAGGTCTTTGAGGATGACAACCCCCCCCCTCAAAGCCCTCAGGGCAAGGGTTTTAAATTATGCCTCTCGGGCATATAAGGTTTTTGCATAAGGCGTTGTCGTAGAAACTTCAAAAAGGGCTCATTTGATTGAAATCGAATTGGCAAGTGCCCTTTTTAATAGTTGAAAGTGATTGGAAAGCAACTAACACCCCTTCCACGCCCACCATTTCCCCAAACACATCCAATAAAGATTTTGAGATAGCCATTTTGTTCCATGCAGTTCAACTTTCAGGAAATTATACCTTTGCGCAGGACACTCCCCTCACAGTCTTCAGGGCAAGGGTTATAAGTTATGCCCTGGGGGCACATAAGGATTTTATTGAAATCTTTGTCGTAGAAACTTGAAAAAGGGCCTATTCGATTGGAAATTCAAAGGGATAGTGCCCTTTTTAATAGTCGAAAGTGATTTGAAGGCAACTAACCCCCCTCTCACGCCCATCTTTTCTCCAAACACATCCAATCAATATTCTAGATAGCAATTTTATTCAACGTAGTTGAAAGTTTTGGAAATTAGGTCTTTAAGGATGACAACCCCTCCCCCCCCCAATGCCCTCAGGGCAAGGGTTGTAAGTTATGCCTTGGGGGCGTGTAAGGTTTTTTTTTGAAAGCGCACAAACTTCAAAAGGGCTCATTCAATTGGAAATTGAAATGGCTTGTGCTGTTATAAATAGTTTAAATTGATTGGACAGTGACTAACGTCCCTCTCACGCCCACCCTGTACCTAGCCTCAACCAATCAAAATTTTTTGAGTGGCCCACGTTGTTAATCATAGTTGAAGGTTCTGGAAATTAGATCTTTTAGGATAATAACCCCCTCGGAACCCTCTGTGCAAAGGTTGTAAGTTATGCCCTGGGGCATTTAAATTTTATATAGAAAGTTGTTATAGAAATTTCAAAAAGGGCTCATTTGATTGGAAATTTGGATTGCCCTTTTTAATAGTCGAAAGTGAGTGGAGAGTAAATAACCCCCCTCTTACGCCCACCATTTCCCCAAAAACACTCAGTTAAAGTTTAGGGATAGTCATTTTGTTCAACGTAGTTGAAAGTTCTGAAAATTATGTATTTAAGGATGACAAACCCCCCAGAGCCCCAAGGGCAAAGGTTGTAAGTTCTGTCCTGGGGGCATATAAGGTTTTTATAGTTAGAGTTGTCGTAAAACTTCAAAAGGGGCTCATTCAATTCGAAATTGAGAGGGATAGCGCCCTTTGTAATAGTCAAAAGCGATTGGAGGGTAACTAATCCCTCTCTCACGCCCACCATTCCTCCAAACACATCCAATCAAAATTTTCAGATAGCCATTTTGTCAAACGTAGTAGAAAGTTCTGGAAGTTAGGTCTTTGAGAGTAACACCCCCCAGCACTCAGGGCAAGGGTTATAAGTTATGACCTGGGGGTATATAAGATTTTATTGAAAGTTTTGTCGTAGAAACTTCAAAATGGCTCATTTGATTGGAACTTGAAAGGGCTAGGGCCATTTTTAATAGTTGAAAGTGATTGGAGAGCGACTACCAACCCTCTCACGCCCACCATTTCCCCAAACACATCCAATCAAAATTTTGAGATAGCCATATTGTTTAACGTAGTTGAAAGTTCTGAAAATTCGGTCTTAGAGGATGACAACCACCTTAACAGACCTTAGGGTAAGGGTTGTAATTTTTGCCCTGGGGGCATATAAGGTGTTTATAGAAAGCGTTGTCGTTTCCAAAAGGGCACATTCGATTGGAAATCGAGAGGCCTAGTGCCCTTTTTAATAGTCGAAAGTGATTGGAAGGCTTGACATTTTTATAGTAAAGATCGAAGTGGGTATAATGTATTATTTTTTGTTGTTGTCGCTGTTTAGACCAGGGCACTTCGTATCGAAGAAGTTGTCGCGGGAACTTTGAAAAGGGCTCATTCGATTGAAAATAGAAAGGGCTGATGCTCTTTTTAATAGTCGAAAGTGATTTAAGGCTAACTAATCTCATTTCCACTCCCACCCTCCCACCCCATCCTCCCATTTCTGCTCTTAAAAATTAACCAAAACAAAATAGCGGAAGTTTATCCAAGCAATCAAATAAAATAAAAAGATTTTTTTGCGAATGGTATCAAGTTTTACATTTCAGGTCAACTAGAGAAGGTATGAAACTAAATTAAACAGTACTATTTGTGTCCAGATTTTTAAAAGGGTGTATGTTGTTAAAAATTGCTGAAAATTTTTCTCCAGCATACAAATAGCAGGCCAAACTACAAAGTCTTAAAAAACGAAAAGATTTAAAGTATTATTATCTTTTCCCCTGAAAAGACTATGTCAATACAAAACGAACAGAAATTAATTAAAAAAAATATTTTCCACAAAATAAATTTTTCAAAGAGAGGTAAAGAGCTCCATTAAACAAAAAATGAGAAAAAATGAAATCAAATAATCTACCAAGCGTGAAACTACCACAAATCAGCATCGATAAATAAACGAAACCCAAAACGAACAGAAATCACAATTATTAACCGAGTCAAACTCAAAACGAGCAGAGATTAACATAAATTGGGCGCAAAACCCCTATGCCTTCCCAAGGCCAGAACAAAATTTGCACTTTACTGAAAAAATATAAATGGTTTTACTTTTATAACTTTAATAAACCAAATAATATTAGCCTTTTGATTACTAAATATCAATACATGTGTATTAAACTGACAATGCACATTCATTTGTATTGTTTGTTTTTTTAGAGTTTCGGTTACTATTGAGCCGGGTCGCTCCTTACTTAAATTTCGTTACCACGAACTGTTTTTTTTAATTGGCATCATGCAGAGGCGCACCAAAACTTGTCGGTGGCGTACCGTTTTTCCCTAAAAATGAGTTATTCACTGGCAGGAAGAAAACGGACGCGGCGTGGGGGTCTAGAGTGATGGGCGGTCTGAAAATTTATCAAAAAATTTTGTGGCTGTTATTGATCTGAAACCCATACCCTAGTTCAAAGAGACCTGATTTAAAAAAAAAAAACAAAAAAAAAATCAAGAGCACTGCTTGTTGGCAAAAAATATGTATCCATGTAGCCCCAAATTGGGGTTTGAAAAGAACCTAAAAATTCTTTTGACAGAACCTCGGTGTCCGAGCAAGAGCTAAGAGAAATCTATAAACTTGCATGAAAATTAACAAAATAACAAACATTAGAAATGTTTTGGTACAGCTTGAACTCGCATCCATAGGTTCCTGTCCTGTTGCAAGGTATCCACATGATACACATTAGGAAGGCTATGCCCCATCCCACTACAAAATAGGACCAAAAATATTAGTTATTTTGCCTGACTGGTGCTTGGATTAAAGTCTCGTGCATTAAAAAAAATGATTGGCTCGTAAACAAAGGAGGCCTGAAAAAGGTGTAAAATCCTCTACAGAGTGACTATGAAAGCTCAAGGATCAAGTTGACCCTGAGGCAAAAAAAACTATAAATAATAAAATCTGAATAGTTCGACTCCACGTCTGGGAGCGTTTATCATTTAGGGACAAATCCCTTCATTTGCGGATTCCTGAGGTTTTCTAACCTGGCACTATCAAAAATTTTAGTCTCTTTGGTTCCTTATCTTGGTTCCTTATTTGGGTCCCCTATTTGGTTCCTTATCTTTGGCTCCTTATTTCTTTGGTTCACAATGCTCTGTGTGATGGGAGATGGCGATTCAAGAAACAATGCTCAATTTGAAGGGATATTGAATATGCGGAATCTAATGGTGTGATTTTCATGAATGCCTCTTGGCTTTTTATGAGTGTTTTCCCACTTTTTAAAACTCAAGCAAACTTTACAAGATTCGTAGTGTTGGATATGTAAAATTAAACTTAATGAACGGTGCAGATTTGGAATAAGAATAGTTTTCCAAATTCTTTTTATAGAGGGTACTTGCGTGTTATAGCAACCACACTTTGTTCTTGATTTATAATGAAACTGGTTTCCTGCTGTCCAATCGAAGATTGTCAGATTAGACTGAGCCAGATAAATTATTTTGCGGCAATATTTTAGCTAAATATGCAAGAGGTGATGAGGTATTTAATATGATGCGTCCTGGATGATCTGATTTCTATAATTCTTTGTTGTATTATCCATAATTTTGATAATAAAGTATTATATTTTCGTCATATTTTTACAGATTTCATTAGGGTTAACCTAACTTCACTTCTTTGGTGAGTTCGCTATAACATGGAAGCACCTTTTAGAGTTTTTGTTTCTATTGGCTCGAATCGCGTCTTACTTGCAGTTCGTTTCCACAAACTGTCTGATTCTATATCTTATAATCTGCATGTACTTTGGAATGTAGGTAGAGTGTTGAAGGATCTCTTATTTTCTTCATTACTATTTTTATATCTTAATTTCCCTTTGGCAGCTAAACTTTAAATATGAATATAAGCATTCAAGCGTGGAAATGCCAGAGTGGGGGGAACTTTCATTAGGAAGTACGCCAGGCCCTGGCAGGATAAAAAGCTTATTCCCACTAAACAAAAAGTCTTAGAGATTAGTCAAGTCTTCAAGGGCGTATCCAAAATTTTGTCAAGGACGAAGAGTATTTTTGTTGGAGGTTACGAGGAAAACTCTACTAAACACATCAAAATTTGTTTATTTGTACTTTTGTAACTATTTTACGAGTTGAGAAAAAATTTTAAGGTGACGGCTCATCTCAGATAACCCCCCTCCCCCTCCTTGACACGGCTTTGCACGTCTTATAAGCTGTAAATACAACTGAACTCGTTTAATTGTCTTGCATTTACGTTCAAGAGAAAAAATTAAATAATTTTCACATAGTTCTAAATTAGTTCTAAATTTACGTAAGCTTTATTTAAGCTTGAACATTTACATTTTGGACATACTAAGAAAATGAATAAACTGCAAAAACAGGGATGCCACTTCAAGAAAAAAAAAACTAAGGCTCATAGACATCTGTGTCTTATCATTTATAAACCATATATTCCATTTTAAACATTTTTGGAGCCCTTCTACAACCCCTCTACATCCCTTTTACAACCCTTGTACCCAAAGAAGCATTCAAAGGCTAAAATATTTAAAAATTTTTAGAATAAATATGGAATTGTGCAAATTCAAATATAAGAAGTTGGCAGAGTCAAAGTATTTAAAAAAAGAAGGCAAGTTCTTCTACGAAAAAAGGTGATTGAGCAGAATATAGCACGAGGTAAAAGCATGCACCTATGCGAAATAAATTAAACCTACAATGCTAGTTTGAATGGAAGAAATTTTATTTCTTTTCTTTGTCTGGTTCATAAGATATATTAGTCTGATTCGAGTGCTTGTGAAGTGAACATTAAGTATAGAAAGTGCAGTCATTTAGTAAGTAAAATTATGATGATTTTTTTTTTATGTTTAACAGGGCAAAAACTAGGTAGAAAAAAATATAATTAGCGTTTCTATTCATTAATCTTTCCTAGTGGGACAATTTCTGCAGTCGCTATTGCCTCCCAGCAGCATCCTCGTTGAGGGGGGGGGCAGTTACCCCCCATTAATTTGGAAAAAGACTATAATTTATTAAGTAGCTTTACAAATGAAACTCAGAGAGGAAAGAAAGTAACAAAATGAAAAATAAAATAAAAAAAGGTGAAAAAACGAGGATTTTGTCAGCCAGTGGCGAACTATGAAGAAGAAGAAAAATATCTCGACAAGGACCCCCGCCGAGTCGTCCTCAGTGCCAAACAAAAAATACAGAAAAGAAAAAGAAACCAACAAAAATCGGTTGGTTTGGTTTTCTTTTCTTGGTTGGTTTATTTTTATTTTATTTCTTTTTTGTTTAGCACTGAGGACGACTCGGCGGAGTTTCTTTTCGAAATATTTGCTTATTTCTTATTCTTGATAGTTCGCCACTGGCTGACAAAATCCTCGTTTTTTCACCTTTTTTTATTTTATTTTTCATTTTGTTATTTTCTTTCCTCTCTGAGTTACATTTGTCATGTATAGCCAGTGTGGTCTTGGAATGTATTTAAGTAGCTTTAAAACTGGTGCTCTTTGAAGTGCCGAATTCGCTCTTTACTTTGAGCCGATACTTTTTCTTGATTCATCCATGCTCGTTTTTAACATAAGGAAAACGAGAAAAATAGGGATTCATTGCACTTCATAGTATGTTCTAAATTAATATTTTTCCAAATATACGGCCTTTGAGGCCTCGTCATCAAATAAAAATGTGAGACTACTTAATCCCAAATTTGAAAAATGTTCTATACTTCCATGTTTTGCTACATTTTCTCAGGTCAATTTTTCCCTTGATATTTAAGGTGCTTTTACTTCCTAAAATCTATCAGTTCAAGATTAGATTCTCTTGTTTTAAGACTTTCAAAAGTGAAAATGAATACACCCTCTACATCTGCAAATAGGACACAAATGGAATCATTGAGGAATAAAAAGGTAGGTATACAGTGAATATAACTTCCTGAATGAAAAGGAAAATATAAGTTAGTGATTTTTATCATGATATTGGTGCTATAACTAGATAGGTCAAATCGGTTAAGTTTGGTCATGGAATTTGGTAGAGGGGGATCCGCTCCAGGAATCATTTAATTGTTTTAATTTTTATTTCCAGTATTTAATTGAAACTCTGATTCTCTTCTTTGTCATTGATTAATTAAAAAAACTTTTTCCACAAAATAAGTTTTCAAAGAAAAGTAGAGAACTCCATTAAACAAAAAATGAACAAAAATAAAGTCAAATGATCTACCAAGCGTGAAACTACCACAAATCAGCATCGATGAATAAATAAACCCAAAACCGAAGAGAAATTACAATAAATAACCTAGTCAAACTGAAAACGAGCAGAGATTAACTTAAGTTGGGCTCAAAATCCCCATGCCTTCCCAAGGCCAGAACGTAAATTGCATTTTACCGAAAAAAATACAAATGAATGTGTATTGTCAGTTTAACATACATGTGCTTATATTTATTTATCAAAACGTTAATATTATTTGATTTATTAAAGTTTATATAAGTAAAAACATTTCTATTTTACAGATTACAGATTTACAGATTAACAGATTAATGGGGTTCTTTACTTTTCTTTAAAAAACTTATTTTGTGGAAACAGTTTTTTTAATTAATTTCTGTTCGTTTTATATTGACATAGTCTTTTCAAGGAAAAAAAAATAATACTTTAAATCTTTTCGTTTTTTAAGACTTTATAGTGTGGCCTTCTATTTGTATGCCGGAGAAACATTTTCAGCAATTTTTAACAACATACACCCTTTGAAAAATCTGGACACAAATAGTACTGTTTAATTTAGTTTCATACCTCCTCTAGTTGACCTGAAATGGAAAACTTGATACCATTCGCAAAAAAATCTGTTTACCTTTTTTGACAGCATGGATACACTTATGCTATATTGATTTGGTTCAATTCTAAGAGCAGAAGTAGTCCCGAAAGTATGAACATAACATCCTCAGTCGTTCTAGGGTTACTGCTAAGATGCCTTATTGGAATTAGCAATATCACAGTGAGTTTTGATTTAATCTTAAGGCAACATTTAGCTTTTAAACATAATGGGCAAATGGCAGGGTGGGAGAGGAAGGGGGATTAGTTGCCCCCAATCACTTTCGACTATTAAAAAGGGCATCAGCCCTTTCTATTTTCAATCGAATGAGCCCCATTCGAAGTTCCCACGACAACTCCTTCGATACGTAGTGCCCTGATCTAAACAACAACAACAACAAAAAATATCACTAATCACTTTCGACTATTAAAAATGGTACTAGCCCTTGGAATTTCAAATCGAATGGGCCCTTTTTCAAGTTTCTACGAGAAAGATTTCAATAAAAACCTTATATGACCCCAGGGTATATAACCCTTTAATATGGTTAAATGCTAATAATGACATTTTTTAATGAAGGTGAAGATGCATAACAGTCGTTGTAGCTGCAATAACGGTTGTACAATTTTTTCCGTTAATATGATATTTTTTATATCAGACGAAATCGTATTGGCCCTTGGGCCAATACGAATGCAAATTATTTTGGTTAACCAAACAGTGGTCTTTGTTAGATCTAATAAACTTTGGCAAATTTAATGGTTTGTTGAGCAAAATAAAGCAGGTTTAACACTTTAAATTACCGAGGACATCAGAATAAAAACATTTTGGTCCCGCGAGACCCGCCATTACCTATTCATACATAAAAACTACGATTTTCTATAAAATTTATCTTGGTTGTTCCAATGGGTACTTGTTTGACAAACGCCCAACCGCTCAAGTTGTTCATTCATTGACGCATTATAGGAACCGTTTTTTTTTTAGTTAGTTTCTTTCAGCTTAGCGTGAGACAAGACAAAAAGAAGTTACAGAATAGATAGAAAATACATAATTTGGGCTGTATATTTGCACATTTGGGGGGATGGGGTTAACGTATTAGGGCAGTGTGAAGTCAAACAATTCTTATTGCATAATACGCAGAATAATTATACCTAATACATTAGGCATGCAGACCCGCTATACTTACTACGCCTACGGTACGCTATACTTACTACTTACTACACAGTTGCAGTTACGGTATAAAAAGTTTCTATAGAAATTTTTGCCGTAGAAGCTTCAAAAAGGGGTAATTTAATTGGAAATTGAGAAGACTAGTGCCTTTTTTATTATTAGAAAGTGATCAAAGAGCAAATACTGCCACTGCATAGACTAGTTAACATGTTAAATATTCTCTATTTTGTATTCAGTATTTTTTTTTGTTCAGGTTATTACTCAGTAGATGAATAGGCTATATATCTTAGGCCAGTGTATGCTCGAAATATTAATCGAAAAATAGCAGTGTTTATATGTGCCTTGTATTTTTTTGATCATTATCCTTATCCGGCCAATATTCCCGTAAAATTATTATTATTTTTCTTTTTTTTTTCACCGATACTTTTTGGCTGTACTTTCTTTCGAGATAGCTTCGGGCTATAAAATTAAGGACAAAAGAGTAAAATTAATATTGATAGCGCTACAAAGTTCTAAGTAGGCCCGAAATCTGTATGATATAGACCATTCAAACATAGAAAAATTCAGGCTACATAATGCAAAAAATATAGTACTGATTTAAAAAATTTGATACTGGATGCTAAACCTAGAAACTGGAAAAAAAACCAATGAATGTGCCTTGTCAGTTTAATAAACATATGCTGATATTTATTCTTTAAAGTCTTAACAATTTCTGATTTATCAAAGCTAAAAAAGGATATTAAAAAAAATCAGTAAAATGAAAATTATGTTCTGGTCTTGAGAAGTCATGGGGGAGGTCAGCCCTCCTCATGATAATTTCTGCTTGTTTTGACTTTGACTCGATTATTTATTGTAATTTCTATTCTTTTGGGATTTTCTTTATCGAGGGATTTGTGGTTTAAGCTTGGTAGATTATTTAAGTTTATTTCTGCTCATTTTTGGCTTAATGGAGTCCTTTACTTTTCTTGAAAAAATGTTTTTGTGAAAACACTAAAATCTAGTGCTATCTCATAAAAAATAGTTTGATTTACCTTTTAGTGTTCTTGCCCATTAATCGTATAGAAGAAACCACATCGTTTAGAAATAAATTTTGATCAGAAAATTTTTCTGTTGTACACTTAATTATTTTACGGAAATAGTTGAAGCTGGTAATTCTCACTCCCTCGGTATAACAAACCTTTAAAACAATATTTATTTTTCTACGTAAGTTAGATCTAAAGATGCCTGATCTTGCTAGTAATCTTGTGTTAAGAAAGAATAAAGGCTGCACTTAATTGAAGTATGTTATAGGTGTAGGGGTCCATGCTCTCCTCATTTCAGTATATTTTCAATAATATTTTGGTACAAAAAGTAGAATCTTTGGACGTTTTTGTCATTCATCTGTGATGTTCAGTAAAATCGTGTTTTGCAGGATTGAATGTTCCTCGTTCCCGGTTCTTGTCCGTGAAGAAGACACAAGATCTTCTACTTGTGAAGAGCAATCTGTATCATTTCAAAAATGTAAGTCTCAAAATGAATCCCCTTAGAAGTTTTCCATCAACTCCGCTGGTTAAGCTGGGAGATAATCATTTTGCAAAGGTATCCTTTCCTGTTTTTTGTCAAGACAAACTGAACACAAATAGCTAAAATCTTAGCTCTATTCTTAGATCTATTCCGAAGAAAATTCTTTAGAAGTTCAATTGAGCATATTGCAGAGCTTGCCATTTAATTCCTGTTTATTTCCCTTTTCTTTGCTTTCATCACAGGCTGCACAATTCTTATCTTTAAGAAAATAGGTATAGATCCTGTTAGGCAATATCCATTAAAAAAAAAAAAAAAATATACTCCGCTTTGAGGACTGGAGAAAAGCTTGTGCGGCCAGTTTTCCAAATCACAAGGATACATTCCCCTTACCACACCGTGTATAATACACTTCTTAAAATTTTTAACCTGAACCCCCAGTCATGACACTAAACAAGGTATACTTACCAGGTATACAAGGTATACTAAACAAGGTATACTACTTGTATAATTCTTCACCTTATAACGAATTCCATTGATTGTATACAATCTATAGTTAGAAACACTCGCCTGCTTTTAGGCTTCAAAAAAAAAAAATATTACGTGAGAATTCAAACTCTGGGGGATCTGATTTCAAAAGTATTCTGGATAAATACTTGCTTGAGTTACTTGTTGTATAGATTACAAGAGAGTTTTCAGATTAATAATTGGCTTTAAGCTACTGTTATTTTTCAATTATATAGTAGGGTTTGACCAATGATCGTCGTGTGTTTTAAAAATGCGGAAAGATATTAGTTTAATCGAAATATTGAAGTTGAACCTCTATATTAGCTGTGAGCTTTGAAATCCTATTCAAAATGTCTAATGCAATTCGCCTGTGGTTCCGTATCCTGCATCATATAGGGAAAGCAAAATAATGTGATTAAGTTAAGGTGTTCGAACGGTTATAACGAAAACCCGGAAAATTCCTGCATCATATAGGGAAAGCAAAACAATGTGATTAAGTTAAGGTGTTCGAACGGTTTTAACGAAAACCCGGAAAATTTCTCAAGTATTAGGTTCTTAGTAAATCCGAGAAAGGCTTTACAGCTCGTGATGTTAGTGCTTTTGTATTCCATTGAAAAATTTAGATTGTAAAAAATTCAGTTTTTACTCTGGTCCTCTCCATGTTTTCCTTAATTTTAGGATTTAGTATGCGAAAATTATCTTGTTTGTTCATTCATTTTATTTCATTGTTGCATCTAGCCTTTAGGGTGTTAGTGCAAATGGAATAAGACAACGCCTTCTATAAAAACCTTATATTCCCCCAGGGCATAACTTACAACTTTTGCCCTGACGGTTGTGGGGGAGTATCCTCCTCAAAAACAAATTTTCTATCTGGAAATCAGCTACGCCGAACAAAATGACTTTCTCAAAATTTTGATTGGATGTTTTTGGAGGAATAATGGGCGCGGGAGGGGGGGCTAGTTGCCCTCCAATCACTTTCGACTATTAAAAAGGGCACTAGCTCTTTGAATTTCAAATCAAATGAGCCCCTTTTGAAGTTTCTATGACAACAGCTTCTATAAAACCTTATTTAGCCCCAGGGCATAACTTAAAACCCTTGCCCTGAGGGTTGTGGGTGAGTCTCCTCCTCAAAAATATATTTTCTATCTGGAAATCAACTACGTTTAACAAAATGGCTATCTCAAAATTTTGATTGGATGTGTTTGGGGGAATAATGGGCGTAGGGGGGAGGCTAGTTGCCCTCCAATCGCTTTCGACTATTAAAAAGGGCACTAGCCCTTTGAATTTCCAATCGAATGAGCCTGTTTTCAAGTTTCTACGACAACACCTTCTATAAAAACCTTATATGTCCCCAGGGCAAAACTTAAAACCCTTGCCCTGAGGGTTATGGGGGAGTTTCCTCCTCAAAAACATATTTTATATCTGGAAATAAACTACGCTGAACAAAATCGCTATTTAAAAATTTGGATTGGATGTGTTTGGGGGAATAATGGGCGTGGGGGGGGGGGGCTAGTTGCCCTCCAATCACTTTCGACTATTAAAAAGGGCACTAGCCCTTTGAATTTCCAATCGAATGAGCCTGTTTTGAAGTTTCTACGCAACGCCTTCTATAAAAACCTTATATGTCCCCAGGGCATAACTTAAAACCCTTGCCCTGAGGGTCGTAGGGGAGTTTCCTCCTCAAAAACATATTTTCTATCTGGAAATCAACTACGCTGAACAAAATGGCTATCTCAAAATTTTGATTGAGCTAGTTGCCCCCCAATCACTTTCAACTATTAAAAAGGGCACTAGCTCTTTGAATTTCCAATCAAATGAGCCCCTTTTGAAGTTTCTACGACAACGCTATCTATAAAAACCTTATATACCCCCAGGGCATAACTTAAAACCCTTGCCCTGAGGGTCATTGGGGAGTGTCCTCCTCAAAAACATATTTTCTATCTGGAAATCAACTACGTTTAACAAAAGGGCTATCTCGAAATTTTAATTGGATTTGTTTGGGAGAATGATGGGCGTGGGGGGAGGCTAGTTGCCTTCCAATAACTTTCGACTATTAAAAAGGGCACTAGCCCTTTTCAATTTCCAATCGAATGAGCTTGTTTTGAAGTTTCTACGACAACGCCTTCTTTAAAATCCTTATATGCCCCCAGGGCATAACTTAAAACCCTTGCCCTGAGGGATGTGGGGGAGTGTCCTCCACAAAAACATATTTTCTATTTGGAAATCAACAAGCCTACGCTGAACAAAATGGCTATCTAAAAATTTAGATTGGATGTGTTTGGGGGAGTGATGGGCGTGGGGGGGGGGTTAGGTGCCCTCCAATCACTTTCGACTATTAAAAAGGGCACTGGCCCTTTGAATTTCCAAACGTATGAGCCTGTTTTGAAGTTTCTACGACAACGCCTTCTATAAAAACCTTATATGCCCCAGGGAATAACTTAAAATCTTTGCCCTGAGGGTTATGAGGGAGTGTCTTCCTCAAAAACATATTTTCTATCTGGAAATCAATTACGCTGAACAAAATGGCCATCTCAAAATTTTGATTGGATACGTTCGGGAGAATGATGGGCGTGGGGGGTTAGTTACCCTCCAATCACTTTCGAATATTAAAAAGGGCACTAGCCACCCGAATTTCCAATCGAATGAGCCCTTTTCGAAGTTTCTACGACAACTCCTTCGATACGAAGTGCCTGTCGAAGAAAGAAGAAGAAAAAAAAAACTCATTACGGCCACATTGTTCTTTACTTAGGCAGCGCTAGCGCGCTGCCTATGAAATGCTTAATTAGTGCTGATAACTTCCTATTTAATCCTTACGTTTTGGATCCACATACTTACCCATAAATGAGAACTGCCTCTGTGCATAATACTATTCTGACTTCTTGCTATTTTCGCTTTTCTAAATATATTTCTTTTAAACAGCTCCAAAAACAGAATTGACGTAAATGTGGTAAGAAATATGACTGAAATTAGTTGCATTTCACACAACACCAGCGTTACTCGTGAAACACTTGTCTCTGCATCAGCATGCTGAACGAACTGGTTGCTGAGAATAGATTAAAGTTAATTTAAACAAAATATGTATATTTTTCTCAAAATTTAGAAATTTTGTGTGCACGTATAAGTGGTGCCAAAAATTCTCTTTTTCTATTTTTATCAGTTTTATCATACAGCACTAGGAAACCAAGCTTTGCTTGTGAAGGGAATTATAGACATAAAAACGATATTAAGTTTGACCCCCCCCCCCAGAAATGTATACCTTGATTTACACGAGAAAAACTTCTGTGCATTTTTTATAGAATTCGTTTTTTAAGCAGAGATACAAAAGGGAAGGTAATTTTCAAACTTTAGGAGTGAATTTTCCTTTTAAATTGACATCCCTGGTAATTTTTAATTAACTTAAGGTTTTTGCCACAATGATGCCAAGAATTGTTCAGATTTTCTACAATCCCCAAAGGATAAGTTAACAATTCTAACTTTATTTTTCGAATATTTTCAAATTTGGAATATGGTCGCTATTTAAATGTGGGGAATATTTAACAATATCCTGTATCTTTACTAAGACAGCATTTGTGCGCTGCCTATAATTTTTGTTTCGGCTTTATGTGGCATGCTGATAGCAATTCCGTTTGTTAATATAAATTGGCGAGCGCAGAAGTAAGTCAATTTAATAAAAAATATATTATAATATTTCAATAAATCAGATACACCAAAAGTTTCCTACAACAAATTAAATCTTACAGAGTAAAAATCTATCCAAAATTATGAGGAATGAATAGGGCAATGCCTGGGGCTATTAAATTAGACCTTGGTTCATTTATGAGCTTGAGCATACTGGTCGTGGGGGCTGGGGGAAGTGGAGGGGAAATATATACTGCAGCGTTAGTGGTGAATCTGGCTGAAGAAATCCCGGATGTATACAAAATTGACCTTCGCCCACCCGAAAGCTTGTTTACGCAATAATAATGTCGTCTGCAGCACCTCATTGCTGACAATTTTAGTAAAAGTCAAGAACCAGCACTCGTATTTATGATAGTTTAATGTGTGTTAATTGTTTATAATTTATTTCGTAATGTTTTTAAATTACCCAAGTAGTGTGTTTGTTAAATCGTCACTTTTCTTCACTATCGCTTGAATAGCACCTACTTCAATAACACCCCCTCGTGCCCCTAAAAAAACACTGCAGCTACGCCCCTGCATCAGAGCTACCTGCCTCCTAAGGACCAGATATAGTCATGGTTGATATGGATAAGTGTGTTTATTCTTTGGGTTTGCCATTATCTTTTTGGACTATCTTTAATCGACCACTTATAATTGTTTCCAAATGAAATAAATAATAATAATGATAAAAAAACTAATGAAACTTACTTGGTAAATATATACAAGATTCAATTACTGACCTACAGTACCATTTTCCATTAATTTAATCAAACAGTTCGTGGTGACGATCACAGGCAAGGCTATAGCGTTGCCTTTAGTAAAGGCCATACGGCTCCAATGTTTTATTATTATTATTTCTTTTTTATTTTTTTCCCCAGATGCCCTTCGTATCGAAGGAATTGTCGTAGAAACTTCAAAAGGGGCTCATTCTATTGGAAATTGAGCGTTCTAGTGCCCTTTAAATAGTCAAAAGTGATTAGAGGGCAACTAGCCCCCCCCCCATGCCCGTCATTCCCCCAAACACATCCAATCAAAGTTTTGAGATAGCCATTTTGTTCAGCGTAGTTGATTTCCAGATATAAAACATGTTTTTGAGGAGGACACTCCCCCACAACCCTTACGGCAAGGGTTTTAAATTATGCCCGGGGGGCAAATAAGAAAGATGTTGGCACAATATGTTATTTATTATTTTTTTTGCTATAGAGCAGGGCACTTTGTATCGAAGAAGTTGTCGTAGAAAATTTGAAAAGGGCTCATTCAATTGAAAATAGGAGTGGCTTGTGCCCTTTTTAATAATCGAAAGTGATTGGAAGACAACTAACACCCCTTCCACGCCCACCATTTCCCAAAACACATCCAATCAAAATTTTGAGATAGCCATTTTGTTCAGTTTAGCTGATTTCCAGATAGAAATTATGTTTTTGAGGAGGACACTCCCCCAGAGCCTTCAGGGCAAGGGTTGTAATTTATGCCCTGGGGGGATATAATGTTTTTATAAAAAGCATTTTCGTTGAAGCTTCAAAAAGGGCTCATTTAATTGGAAAGTCTACGGGTTAATGCCACTATTGAAAGTCATAATGGATTGGGGGGCCACTAATCGATCCCACACACCCAAAACTCCTCCAATAATACATACGCAGAGATTTTAGATAGCCATATCATTCAACGTAGTTACAAGTTCTAGAAATTAGGTCTTTGAGGATTACAACCCCCCACCATAGCCCTCAAGGCAAGGGTTGTAAGTTATGCCCTGGGCGAATATAAGGTCTTGTATAGCCAGCGTTGTCGTAGAAACTTCAGAAAGCGCTCATTCGATTGGAAATTTAAATGGCTAGTTCCCTTTTTAATTGTCGAAAGTGATTCTAAGGCAACTTCCACGCCCTCATTTCCCCAAACACATCTTATCAAAATTTTGATATAGCCATTTTGTTCAACGTAGTTGAAAGCAGGGACAAGGGTTATAAGTAATACCCTGGGGCATATATGGTTCTTATGGAAGGAATGCTTGTATTAACTTAAGAGAGGGCTCATATGATTGGAAATTGAAAGTTCTAGTTCAATTTTTAAGCGTCAAAAGATATTGGAGGGTTCCCAGCCCCCCCCCCCCCAAAAAACCCTTTTTTCCCTAATAAACCCAATAAAAGTTTTACGATCGATTTTTTATTAAAAATAATTCAAAGATCATATAACAAAACTCCGGGGTCGATATAACTCCCCAGGGCCTGGGGGCAGGCATTGTAAGTTATGCCCTGGGGGCAAATATGGGTCTTATAGAAGGTTTGCTCGTATTAACTTCAAAGAGGGCTCATTTGATTGGAAATTGAAAGTTCTAGTCCACTTTTTAAGAGTCAAAAGGGATTGGAGGGCACTTATCCCCCCCCCCTCCACGCCCCTTTTCCCTCTAACCCATCTATTAAGAACTTCGAGATAGCTTATTTTTCAAATAGTTCAAAGACCATATAACGAAAACTCCTGGGTTGACACAGCACCCCAGGGCCAGAGGGCAGGTGTTGTAAGTTATGCCCTGGGGGACTATATGGTTCTTATTGAAGGGATGCTCGTAAAAACTTCAGAGCTGGCTTAGTTGCTTGGAATTGAAAGTTCTAGTTCAGTTATTTAGAGTCAAAAGAGATTGGAGGGCAACTAGCCCCCCCACGCCCCTTTTTCTCCAAATGCATCCAATAAAAATTTTGAGATAGCCATTAAGTTAAAAATTGCTCAAAAGTCAAAATAGCAAAAACTCAGGTGTCACAATCCCCCAGGACTTGGAGGCATGTGTTGTAAGTTATTCCCTGGGGCATATATGGTTTGTATGAAAGGGATGTTCGTACAAGCTTCAGAGAGGGCTCATTTGATTGGAAATTGAAAGTTCGAGCTCACTTTTTAATATTCAAAAGAAATCTGTGGCCAGCTAGCCCCACCCCCGCCCCTCCCACGCCTTCTTTTTTCAAACCCATCTGATGATAATTCTGAAATAGATATTTTGTTAATAATAGTTCAAAGGTCAGATAAGAAAAAATTCGGTGTCAATACAACCCCCCAGGGGCCAGGGAAAGGCATTATAATTTATGTCCTAAGGGCATGTATGGTTCTTATGAAAAGGATGCTCGTATAAACTTCATAAAGGGCTCCTTTGATTGGAAATTGAAAGTTATAGTTCACTTTTTAAGAGTCAAGAGAGTTAATTGCAACTAGCCCCCACGCCATCTTTTTCCCCAAACCCATCCACTACAAATTTTGAGATAGCCAGTTTTTTAGAAATTGTTCAAAAATTAGATAACAAAAACTCCCCCCAGGGCCAGGGGATAGGCGTTGTAAGCGTTATCCTAGGGGCGTATATGGTTCTTATGAAAGGGATGCTTGCATAAACTTCAGAGGGGGCTCATCTGATTGGAAATTGAAAGTTCTAGTTCAATTTTTAACAGTCAAAAGATATCCGAGGGCAACTCCCCCCCCCTCACACCCTTTTTTGCCCAAGCCCATCCGATAAAATTTTTATAATAGCCATTTCTTTAAAAATAGTTCAAAAGTCAAATAAGAAAAATTCTTTTGTTGACGGAACCCGCCAGGGCTCGGAGGCAGGCGTTATGAGTAATGCTCTAGGAGCATATATATTTCTAATGGAAGGGATGCTTGTATAAACTTCGAAGGGGTTACATTTGATTGGAAATTGAAAGTTCTTGTTTACTTTTTAAGAGTCAAAAGAGATCGGAGGGCAGCTAGCCCCCCTAATCCACGCCCTAAATGCATCAGATAAAAATTTTTAGAGAGAAATTTTGTTAAAAAAACAGTTCAAAGTTCTGATAACAAAAAACTCCAGTGTCGACACAGCCCCCCAGGGCCCGGGGTTAGGCGTTGTAAGTTATGCCCTGGGGGCATATATGGTTGTTATGGAAGGATGCTCGTATAAACTTCCTAGAGGGCTCATTTTATCGGAAATTGAAAGTTGTAATTCACTTTTTAAGAGTCAGTAGTGGTTGGAGGGCAGCTAGCCACCACCCACACTCCATTTATTTTTTTTCCAGAGGCACTTCATATAGAATGGGTCGTCGTATAAACTTCAAAGGGGGCTCATTTGATTGGAAATTGAGAGTTCTAGTGCCCCTTTTAAGAGTCAAAAGTGATCGGAGGACAACTGCCCCCCCTCCAAGCCCTTTTTCCCAAAATAAATCTGATAAAAAAATTTAAAGGTAGCCATTTTGTTAAAAATAGTTCAAAGATCATATAACAAAAACTCCTTTACGTATGGTCATTTCGTTAAAAATAGTTCAAAGGTCAGATAAAAAAAACTCCTGTTTTTGCACAACCCCCCCCCCCCCCAGGGCCCTGGGTAGGCGTTGCAAGTATTGCTCTGGGGGCATATATGGTTCTTATGGAAGGGCTGCTCGTATAAACTTCAGAGGGCTCATTTGATTGGAAATTGAAAGTTCTCGTTCACTTTTTAAGAGTCAAAAGAGATCGGAGGGCAACTAGCCACCCTATCTAAACCCAATTTTCCTCAAACCCATCCTGATAGAACTTTGAGAAAGCCATTTTTTCAAAATAGTTCAAAGGTCAGATAAAAAAAACTCCGGTGTTTACACATCCACCCAGGGCCCGGGGGGCAGTCATTGTAAGCTCTGTCCTGGGGCCGTATGTGGTTCTTATGAAAGGGATGCTCGTATAAACTTCATAGAGGGTTCATTTGAATGGAAAACCAAAGCTGTAGTTCATTTTCTCAGGGTAAAAAAAAGATGGGAGGGCAACAAGCCCCTCCCACCCTCCACACCTTTGGGTGTATCAGATGGATAAACCCATCTGATAAAAATTTGAGGTGACTGTTTTGTTAAAAAGAGTTCAACCATCTGATATTAAAACTCCAGGGCCGACACAACCCCCAGGGCCTAGGGACAAGCGTTGTTAGTTATACTCGGGGGATACATATGGCTCTTATAGAAGCAATACTCGTATAAACTTTAGAGAGGGCTCATTTGATGGAACATAGAAAGTTCTAGTTCACTTTTAAAGAGTAAAAAGAGACCGAAGCTTAATTAGACCCCCCCCCCCACTCCCTTTTTCTCCAAACCCATCCGATAAAAATTTTGAGATAGCAATTTTGTTCAAAATAGTTCAAACATCAGATAATAAAAACTCCAAGGTTGATACAGACCCATTTTTCACTTTGATATTGTTACTTTGATACCAGTTTTGATACTTTGATGAACATTTGATTTTTTTTTATTTCTTTTTTTTTGATTTTGAAATAAGGAATTTTTAAAAACCTGGAATTTTTTGCAATCAAAAGCGAATATAATATAATGTAGACCAACAGTTCGAAAAATAAGCTTTTAAAAAAAAATTAAAGGCAATTTTGAATTTAAGCTCAACAAATACAGATGCATTTTAAGATTCAAACTCAAAACGACCAGAAATTACTATTAAAAAATGAAAAAAAATGCAAATCAAGCTTGAAACGAACAAAAATCACTACAAGCAAGAGTTTGGGTATGACCTCCTTCTCTCAGTGTAAAAGTCTAAAACCTACTGCGTCATTGGCGCTTTACTGAAAACTATATGCGTCTTGAACAGTCTTGGAAAGAATAAACAACATCAAATTGAATATTTGATGTATAATGATATTAGTTGTTGAAAGATTCATCAGTTCAAGAATTTATTTCACTGTAATTGTATTTTTATTTTCAATGCTATAAGAACTGGAAAAGAAAATATTTGTAATATAATTCGTTTTCAGTCAAGCGTCAATGGCGCAGTAGGCTTTTGGTTTTTATTTACAGTTAGGAAAGGAGGCAGTATCCAAACACTTGTTTGTAGTGACACTATATTCGTCTTTAATAACTTTAAAAAGAGCTAATAAATTAAACTAAATATTTGATGTATAATGATATTAATTGCTGAAAGCTCGTCAGTTCAAAGTGTTACTTTAATTTTAATGTTTATTTTCAGTATTAAGAACAAAAGAAAATATTTGTCATAAAATTGGTTTTCATTGAAGCACCAATGACGCAGTAGGTTTTAGACTTTTACAGTGAGAGAAGGAGGTCATACCCAAACTCTTGTTTGTAGTGATTTTCGTTGGTTTCAAGCTTGATTTGCATATTCAATTTAAGCTTCACTCGTTTTAAGATTTATTTATCAATTTACATTAATATCTATTGTATGTTTGTTTGCATTGATTGTTTATTTAATTTCTCTTCGTTTTAAGTTTCATTTATACTTCAATACGAAAATATTTTTTTTCGTTTTAAGCTTGATTTTTTATATTCAATCTAAGCATTACTCGCTTTAAGATCTATTTATTCATTTATATTATTACGTGTTCTATGTTTTTTCTATGAATGTGTATTTAATTTCTGTTCGTTTTGGGGTTTCATTTTTTCTTTCTTAGTAATTCCTGGTCGTTTTGAGTGTGAATTTTAAATGGTGTTTGTATCTTCTGAGATAAAGTTTAAAATGGCCTTTAATTTTATTTGAAAAACATCTTTTTAGAAAAGTTTTTTTTTTTAATTAATCTACAAAAAAGGGTCGACTCGGGTCTATAATTCCAACAACTGTTAAAGAACAATTTCGATAACAATTAATATGTCAAAACAATTGGCTTTTTATGCTGATTCAAATTTGGCCTATATAAAATTAATTAGGCTTAATGCTGCCGGTCTAATTATACAAACCTCAGAAAATTTCAATCAGATGCAACGCTATAGCGTAGCCTATAGTAAAGGCAATACGGCTCCAAAGTGTTTTTTTTATTGTTTTTTTTTTCCAGAGGCACTTGATATGAATGACTGACTGAATGAAAATTTATTCCCCATCATACAGTTAAACAACAAAACGCGATGGAGTATTGTGAAAATAAAAGTAAGAAAAGAAAGAAAAAGAAGGAACTGTGAACACATAACATGAACATCAAAACAAAATCCAATTAGAGTTATTTTCCAGGGGTGTGAAGATGGCCGGTTTGATAAACATTTGAATTGAGAGTCCCCTGCAAGAAGGGGCTCCGTAATACCGAGACGTCGAACCACATAATCGTTTCTAAGCCATCTAGGGATTTGTAGAAAGTACTTCGCAAACTTAAAGTAAGATTTGCGCAGAGATTGCTTATCAAAATATCGGTCAAAGCATCCCAAAAAGGCGTTAGATATAGTATATCTGGAAGGGCGATACTATTGTAAAACTTGGCCAGTAGCTTACGTTTAAGGCTAAATTGCGAATGAACAATACTAGCATATGCTGTACTTATTTTTCTCTCAGCATGCTTAATAAGGAGCTTTCTTGTATTCCTAAGGGAAGACCCAATCGGTAAACCAAGGTAAACTAGTTCTGATTTTGGGACAATATCTGAAAAACCTAGTCGTACGCTTTCTGGGACCAAAAATCAGGGCAATTAAAAAATAGCACTTACGACTTAGCAGCATTAATGGATAGACTTATGCTATCATAGCGAGTTGCAAGCTCATGAAAATTACATTTTAAACTGGTAATGGAACGGCACAGGTTCAAAAGGTCTCCGGCATAACAGAGTACAGATGTATCAACATCTTTAGATACGCAGCTAGTAGGGAGATTAACCTGGTCAGGGAGAGCTGCATTATTATAAATGGTCGGAGAGTCATCGAGTTTCAATCAGATTTTCAGATGGTGATACATGTCGTAAAGAGACACTATCACGTCCAGGCTAACACCGTGGTTATATAATTCAAGCATTTTTCGAGAGTGGAGAAGTAACCCGAAGGCATTTGTCACATCATATGCACCTAAAATCAACGTACCCCCCACGCCTCCGTATCTTGAAGAATAAAACATAAACTTCGTAAAGCATGGAAACATTCTAGCCCTGACTGAAATGGGGGCATAGTACAACGCTCATTTACCCGATCTACGATCAAAAACTCGAAAATCTTCGCAAAAACACTAGAAACCGTGATGGGCCTATACGACCAGCAAAAAGAATGCGGTTTCCCTTTTTTTTAGGATAGGTGTTAAGACACCAAGGCACATGCAATCAGAAAGAATACCAATATTAAAAATTATCTAAAAAAGTAATGATAATGACTATATAACATATCACTCCCGGCCGTAAGGTGGTGTGCACATATACTGTCTGCTCCTGCAGAAAACTTTTTTTTCATAAGTTTAACCACTATCGCCTTAATACCAGACGGTTTAACCACTACCCAATTAGTTCTCGGGTTGGAAACCAGAAGCTCAGACAACTGTGCATCAAAAACACTTTCAACTCTACTATTTGGCTTTTAAAACTGTATTTTCCAAATGGGAGACCCATCCTGAAACTGGTATACATTGGGGACCATCACGAGAATGCACAGTTTTACGAGATCGGAAGTTCCAAAGAGATTGTGGGTCATTTAAAACTTTTTCAGCGTTAGGGGTCTTGATAGCAGCTAGATGCTCTTCAAGGACCTTACGGTACCTTTTCTTTGGAAATAGTCACACAGAGTTAGTACACCCGACTTAGGCCTTCTGCATTCAATCCATAGACGCAACCACCACTTAAAACTTGAGCAGGCATTTACGAGAGAAGTGTTATTCGACCAGCCAGACTTTTCAGTATTGCTTCTAACTTTTTTTCACGGGGATTGCCGCTTTATCAGCACACTTAAGAGCATAATTAATTTCCTCACAGTAGATGTTAATTTGTAGTCAAAGCTCACTATTACTCAAACCCGTATTAGTTTGAAGAAGATGAAAAGGAACTTTAATCTTACTTAAGACATGGTCACACGTGGCTTGAAACAACGGCAGGTGTCTATGGACGGGGTGTTCGTATAGACTTTGGAGGGGGCTCATTCAATTGAAAATTGGGAGTTCAAGTGCCTTTTTTAAGAGTCAAAAGTAATCGGAGGGCAACTAGCCCCCCCCTCACCCTTTCCACCCAAATGTATCGGACACAAATTTTGAGACAGCCATTTTGTAAAAAAAAAAATTCAAAAATCATTAAAAGAAACTCTGGGATCGACACAACCCAAGAGCCTGGGGGCAGGCGCTGTCAGTTATGCCTTGGGGAAATATATTGTTCTTATAGTAATGATGCACGTATAAACTGCAGAGAGGGCTGACTTAATTAGAAATTGAAAGTTTTAGTTCACTTTATAAGAGTAAAAAAAGATCGAGGGGCAACTAGCCTGCGCCCATTTTTCGCCAAACCTGTCCGATAAAAGCTTTGAGATTTCTTAGAAAAGTTTTGAGCCATTTTATCATAAATGTTTCAAATATTAGATAACAAAAACTCCGGGGTCAATATAAACCCCCAGAGCCCGGGGGCAAGTGTTTTAAATTATGCTCCAGGGGCACATAAGGTTATTATGTAATGGTTGGTCGTATAAACTTCAGAGGTAGCTCATTTGATTGAAAATTGAAATTTCTAGTTCCATTTTTATGGTTCAAAAGGGATCAGAGGGCATCTACGCCCCCCCCCCCCACATACACACACATACCCTTATTTCTCCAAATGTATCTGATCAAAATTTTGAAACTGCCAGTTTGTTTCAAATAGTCAAACGATCAGATAAACAAAAATTTGGGGTCAACATAACCCTCCCCCAGAGCCCGGGAGAAGGGTTTTAACTTATGCCCTGGGAGCGTATACAAGTTTTATGAAAGAATTGGTCGTATAAACCTAGGCGGGGACTCAAATGAGAAGAAATTGGAAGTTATAATTCCCTTTTTAAGAATCAAAAGTGATCAGATGGCAACTACCCTCCTCCCCAAACCTCTTTTCCCCAAATGCATCCAATCGAGTTTTTTATATAGCCATTTTTTTCCGAATAGACCAAAGTTCAAGTTCAATATAGGTTTTAATTAAAAAAAAATAAATACAAAAATACACTTAACTCAGTTCCTTGTGCATTGATGCACGTTTGGGCCCGTAATAATTGCACACTCTAAATACAGCGTGGCCTCCTGTCCTCTCCAATTTCCACTCCGAACCGCCATCAAATAACAATAAATTTAACACAACTTCTCCTCCGCTCACACCCCTTGAAGTATCAAACTAAAATATAATAAATAATAATAATATAAAAAAATTCTAGACATAATAATAATAAAATAAATCTAGTAAATAAATTCTTAATCTTTTAGATATTTTTTCACATTCTTTTTAAAGAAGCCG
Organism: Artemia sp. Qi Xiang Cuo; assembly: GCF_049724085.1. Taxonomy (NCBI): domain Eukaryota; kingdom Metazoa; phylum Arthropoda; class Branchiopoda; order Anostraca; family Artemiidae; genus Artemia; species Artemia sp. Qi Xiang Cuo. The sequence goes on along the minus strand of NC_142797.1, from coordinate 1,346,847 downwards.
AGAGACCTATATGACTTCAACTCTTGCGGAAGTGCATTCCACTCTTACGCAATTCTAGGAGAAAATTCCGACCTAGCTGTCGGTGTCGGGGGTATATAAATGTCTGATGAAGATCGTGTATTTAAACTATGGATTTGTCATGTTAGTGTGAATAAGCCTTTAAATGGTGATGGGAGTGTTCCTGAAAAATATTTAAAACAAAAAACGGTGCAAGATAGTCTGTAAAGTGATGCCATAGATAGTCTGTTTGATGTTGGTTCTAAAATTTGAAGTGTTTTGTTGTATAGTGAGTTTTGTCGATGTAAATGTGTCTTGAAATTAGATTACCAACAATATTGAATTTGAGGCTTGATAACTGCATTGTAAATGAGAATCAGTATTTTTTTAAGGAATTGTTGACTGACTTTTTTCAAGATTCCAAAGTTCCTTGAAAGCTTCGTCTCGACACTTAAAGATCATGTAACAAAAACTCCAGGGATAACACAGCCCCCCCCCCCCAGAACCTGGGGGCAAGTATTGTAAACTATGCCCTAGGGGCTTATAAGGTTCTTATGGAAGGTATGGTCGCATAAACTTCGGAGAGGGCTCATTCGATTATAAATCGGAAGTTATAGAGACGTTTTTGAAGATTCAAGAATGATCGGAGGGCAACTAGCCCTTCCCCCCCCCCCCCGAGGCCCCTTTTTCACCAAATGCATCTGATCAAAATTTTGACATAGCCATTTTATTCAAAATAATTTCAATATAAAATAACAAAACTCAGGGGTCAACACAGCCCCCCAGAGCCCGGAGGAATTGTTGCAAGTAATGCCCCGGGGAAGATAAGGTTTCATGTAAGGGGTAGTCATATAAATATCAGAGGTGGCTTATTCAATTGAAAATTTAAAGTTATAGCTACTTTTTTAAGAGTCATCAAATGTGATCGGCGGGCATATACCCCCTTCTCATACCCTCGTTTCTCCAAATGCCTCTGATCAAAATATTGAGATTTCCATTTTGTGTGAAATAGTCCAACGATCAGATGACAAAACTTCGGGATCAATATACCCCCTCCCCCTAAAATCCGGGGAAGGGCTGTAACTTATGCTCCCGTGGCATATAAGGTTTTTATAGAAGATGTGGTCGTATAAATTTCGAAGGGACTCAAATGATTAGAAATTGAAAATTCTATTTCCTTTTACATAGGCAAGGCAATAGCGCTGCCTTAGTAAAGAGTTATTTGGGCACAGTGTATTATTTATTATTTTTTATTTAGTTTATTTTTTTGGGCTTGTTTGTTTGTTTTAGACCAGGGCGCTTCGTACCCAATGAGTTGTCGTAGAAGCTTCAAAAAGGGCTCATTCGATTGGAAAGTGTTAGGTCTAGTTTTCTCCTTCATTCTTATCGTATAAATTAGATAAGGGTATAAATTAATATTTAATTTTTTTTAAACTCTTGTTGAACTATTCATTGTAATTAAATTACAAAAAAAGATTTATTTTGGTACTTTTCAATTAGCTGGTACCCAAGCGAGAAGTTAACTTTGGTTAATGCTAATTAAATAAAACAAAATATTATTAAAATATAATAGTTTATAAACAAACTTGTGCAATATATTTGCACTTTAGGGGTGGGGGAGGGGTAAGACATAGCATATATTAAAAACGTAACCGAACCTAACCTAGGTAACTTTTTCCCCCCTAAACCCCAAAAAAACAATAGTTTAAATATTGTAAAGGTAATGACAAACCACGGCTTGCGATCCAATTTTCTGTTGACAGATACCCGTTTGACTAGTTTCCTTTAGCATTTTCCCTATAAATAATAATAATAATAATTTAATTTCAAACCTTCATATAAATATACTCTAAATGCTCGAAAGAGTTATAAAAATGAAAGAAAAAAAAGAACGAAAAAATCACACAAAAATACAAAATAAAATCAAACTGCAATAACTATGAAAGAGAGAAAAACAAACGAAATCAAAATCACGATTCTACTAAACAAGGCTAGCCATTGGAACGTCGTGGACTGTTCTATTTCGACTTTTCAAACGGGTTGACAACTCATCCATTTTCTTACTTATCTCAAAAACATACTATCTCTACGAAACATAAGAGTTTCTGGACCATATGAGAATTCCCAATAAATATTTGCAATACCGAAAAAAATTTGAACGAATTTGGTTACATTCAGTTTTACTAAAACAATTCCATGATGGGGTTAAAAAAAAGACATGTGGCACGAACATGGCGTTACAGAGACGACCGAGCGTAATGTTGTCAAATTGACCTTTAGTTCTTGCTAACATACCGTAAGTTTTCTGCAGTTTTTCCTTAAGTGCCGCAATAACTAGAATTTTAATAGCTTTGATAGAATTCCCATATTCGAGTCCGAGATACTCAAACGTATGCTTTTGGACAACTGTCTTCACGCAAACATCAACAACATGATCTGGCAGTGTTTCCGTTTAACATTTTAAGCTATATATAAATTAGGCATTTAACCGTGTTTGAATGTTAGCCATTTGACATTTAAAAATGCAGCATGGCTCACGGCGATGAGTCATGCATAACAAACAAAATTGATAAAACGTATAGAATGTTTTTTGTAATATTAATTAGATATTTAGGAGATATTAATTATATATTTTGTAATATTAATTAGATATTTAGGAGGTTGCCTGTTTTTTAGAATTTCTGTTACTATTGAGCCGGGTCGCTCCTTTCTTACAGTTCGTTACCACGAACTATTTGATTATTGATCCACAACTGTGTAATTCGTGAAAAAGATTAGTCAAGTTTGTGAATGAGTTAAGCTAAAACATCCAAAGTTAACACATCAAAATAATCTTATGCGTAGTTATCAAAATATGCATAAAGTTAAAACCATACTAAAGTAAATGAGGCCTTAACCCTTAAAAAATAAAAAGCAGAAATAAAAAAGGAATCGTTTGAAGGACGCGTGTTTTACCACGTGTTTAATTGTTTGAAGACATAACTCACTGTCAGACTAAAGTGTTTGAATACCGGAAAAACATGTGATTGAAAACCAATAGCAAGAAAACTTTTCTATTATTTCGATTTCAATTAATTAATTAAATTATAAATATTATTCAGTAGGATATTTAATAAAATTTAACAGCTTGTTGCCTCAAATAATTGGTAGCTATTTGAGGTATTTTTCTTTCTTTTTTTATTTCAATAATGGAAGTTCCCCTAGAGTATTCAATCAAATTTCCCTGGGTGTTCTTTTAAATAATTGGCATTTTTATTAATTTGTGTTATTTGTTAATTTTCCTTAATGTGCATTCTTTATTTATTAATGTAGAATTTTTAACACTGTGTTGTCTTAATTTATCAAATTTTCATTTTACTAATTTGTGTACGATTTCCATGTTTTTTTTTATATATAACACTTTAAGAAAAAACAAACAAAATTAACAATATCAAATTAAGGCCTCCTCAGCGTGGAGAACAAAGATTTGAAGTTTAATTACGTAGAAAACAGAAGGAAAATTTAAAAATGAAGAAGAAGAAAAAATAATGAAACCGAATATGTATAACTGCTTATCCATGACACAAATCACGGAATATAAAATCAAATAGTCTAACAACACGTTCAAACAGCCTGATAGCCTGACAACCGTGCTGTTCTGAATAACAGCGCGGAAGCAAATGATGATAAAATCAATGGACAATGAACGTGACTGTTCTGATGATAATATATTTTTTTTTTACATTAAATCAAAACCATTTTTGGCGTGGCAAAAGAAGAAAAAGAAAAAAAATGAATATAAACAATCGCTATTCCGTGACATAAATTATGTTAGTAGAATATACAATAATAGAGTTACTCCTATAAACAACAACACAAAAGCTCTGAGCCTTAATCAGTTTAATGGTAAGTCGTCTTTTTACAGACCGCCTTTTCAAACAAAAGATCTCAGAGAAGACAAATCAGGTCGAGTATATGTTCGCAATGCCACGCAGTTAATGCCACGCAGGTAAGAATTAAAAATTCTGCAAATTGCAAAATTATGTTTTTTTTTGTTTTCATGGCTTTCTAGTCCCATTGCGTAAAAACGCTACAAAATTTCCTCTTTTTCTGCTTTTTGAAATTTCTTTTTGAAACTACGTTCTGCTTCTTCTGCTTTTTGAAAATTCTTTCTGCTTCTTTTACTTTTGGAAACTTCTTCTGCTTTTTGAAATTTATCGTTTTTTGTATACCACTTTGTTACTTTGCAACAAGGTGTTTGGTAGCTCGTGATTCAGGTTTTCAGGAAAAAAAATAAAATAACTCAGGTTTTTTTTAAGAGAAGTTAATATTTGCACCGTGTCTGTCCTTGATGCCTTTGTAATTGACACTTTATTGTTCTGCAAATATATATGTTAATTGAAAACAAACGAATATAAAAAGAATTAGGCATAATAGAAATACCTCATATTGGGCCTTGGTTACTCATGTACTGCCCGAGGTGCGCAGGCGATCAGGAAAGACCCGCTAGTCATCTCTCATATGTGTTGCTGCCCGGACCATTTCCCACTGGGGTTAGCTACTCGTGAGGATGTGGTTTAGGTCCTACTGGTAGGTGTAACGTAGCGCATTTTTTGACATTCCTCTCTTTTGGGATCTCTGACTGCCAATCAAGTACCGTTCATGGGAGGTTATTTTATATAACATGGCGTAAGTGGTCCCATCTTCATTAGTGTGGGGTATATCTTGCTAGGGGCTGACTGGATACAGAAAGAACTGTCTGACTTGTAACTTGGTTTCTAGCTAATTTTCAATATTTTGCAAAGAAAGTCTTAGACAAAAACAAGGCTCCCTGTTTTTGATACTACGCCAGATCTTTGCGTTGAGACGCATAAGAGAGGGCGGAGAGGACATTGCTTTTCAGCAGTCTCATTTTATGAAAAGAGGTTTTAGCGTTGAGTTGTTTCAAAGAACATCTTTTGATCGCTAAACTGGCTTTAGTTGGTTAAAAGTTTCACAAGATTGTCCTACACAAGACTGCACTTCCGTCTTGCTAGATCGTGTACTGACCACCTTTGAAATGTGACGGTAACATTTGAGGAATCAAATTTTGATTTAAATGTCTTGACTTCTAACTTTTTTGACAGTCCCCCCTTCCCTCTTCGGATAAACAAAAGTGAATATTATTAAGACCATACTCGTTAAAGAAAGATTCTAAAGCTCAGTTGATTGACAAGCCAACTATCAAATCAAACAAGAATATCAGCTATGTCCATTGGTACTATAAGGGATTGGTTCAACTACTATTTTATTTCTTTTTTTCTTCTTCGTTTTTGCACACTTTATATGACAATTATATTATTATTAGTTATACTTTATTTTGACGTACTCATGTTAGCTTACTGACTATTCTAGCTTATAAAGATATATTCTATTCTATAATTACCACTTCTAATTTTCTAATTTTCTCAAATCTAATTTTCTTTTTTCCAAGTAAAAATGTTTCTTCTGCTGCATTCCTACTATTCCATTAGAAATTAGTTAAGAAGTTGACATTTCTTAGATACAATAAATCTGTCCAAATCAGACATCTTTCAGGAAATACCTCCTCTTTCTGTGCAGGCTCTTCTACCAATATTTCTACTTCTAATATCAAACTTTTAAGTATTAGAACCTCCTCCCACTTTTAATAATATTTTGTTAGTGCCGCCTAACATTTTCTTAAAAAAGAGGACACATCAGTGTTGCCCATGCAAAAAAGTATTTTTCCTTGTCGTTCAGGATGGGGCGTCAAGTTTCGTTTATAGATTTTCGGCAATGGCAATTACAATGGTGCATTTTTCGTTACTATCCAACGCCATTTTGGAGGGTTTCAGACTGTTGTTCAAAATCTCCGTAAAGTTGTTTTCAAAATGACATTTTACTATTAAGACTAATCAAAATAATAGTTACCGTTCAAGAGTAACCTATAAATGGTATTTTTCTCACTAGAGAGATTTTTAAACGTGTTCCTTAATTTTCGTTACTATGGGCCGTGGTTCGTTCTTTACTAGGTTGCCACTGTCGCTGCAACCATGACTTCCAGATTCATTAAAATTTCAAAGATTTTCGTTGTGCCTATCGTAAATACTTTGCTAGAATAACACCATGCCCTTTTACAGTATGGTCTTTTAAGGGAATTGTCAGAAAAGATGAAACTAAAGAGAAAAAGTGTTCTTTAATTTCATCGATTTAATTTCATCTGTAAAATCTTTTCTAAATCAAAAGGAATAAAACCAAACGGAAAAATGTGCTTTATTTTCATTGGCTTAATTGAATTTTTGTGAATTTTTTTCTTAAGGCAATTTTATTATTTTGCTCTGCCATGACCCCGCGTTTTGATAAGACCAGTGGGCCAGGTGGCCACCCCTAGTGATTTATTACTATTTCTAGTGATTTTTAATGTTACCTAGTGATTTTCTTCGAGCTAGTGATTTATAGTGATTTTTGATCCAAAGTTAGTGATTTTTTCCTAAACCTAGTGATTTTTCACGATATAGCGCGTAGATTCATGATTCAATTAAATAAATGATACAACAAGCTAACTATTAAAAAAAAAACACAAAATAGTGATTCACTACAGTTCCTAACATGTTGCAAATTAGCATCTATGCAAATATACCGCCTTGGAAACTTCTGATTTCCCATCATATGTCCATATCAGATATAGACCCCTAGAGCGTTTGTCATCAAGATAATAGGCGAATCTAATAGGTGAAAGATAATAGTTAATCGCAAAATTGCAAAAATGTTCTATACTTCCTATTTCACAACGTTTGTTCAGGTCAAATTGTTTTGATATTTATGGGGGTTTTTCTCTGTAATCTGTCAGTTCTAAATTAGATTTTCTTCTGTTAAAACCTATGAAAGTGGACTGAATGCTGGATATTAATACAGCCTCTACATCTGCAAATATAACAGAAATGGAGTAATTGAAAAATAAGAATCTAGGTATACAATAAAGACAATTTCCTAAATAAAAAAGAAATCATTGAAAAAGAAAATAGGACTAGTGCTTTTTATAATAGAATTTGTAATATAACTAGACAGATTGAATCTATTGTAGTCTGATCATTGAAGTTGGTTGAGAGTAAGGGGGGGGGGGGTATCTACTCTGGGAATTGTTTAATGATTTTAATTTTTACTTCTAGTATCTAATCGAAACTCCGATAATTCTCCAAATTCTCTTATTTGTAATTGAAACACCTAATAAGCGCAGACAACGTCCTATTCTTTAAGTTTTGGGATTTATGTGCTAACATATCAAACAGTTTGTGGTAACGAACTGTGTGAATGGAGCTACAAGGCTGAATAGTAATCGAAATTCTAGAAACGGAATTTTGATATCAATCGATATACTATCGGCTTATTATGTTGATTCGTAATATTTGTAATTTATTAAGCTTAGTCTTACCAAAAAAATGCTAAGAAACTGTGAAAGTTTGCCAATTGTTGAAAGAGGGAGGAAACATCCCCTAAAAGCGAAAGAATTTTAATTATAATAAAATCATTAGATTTGGTGTATCAGAGCATCTTACTGTAGAGTTTTCAAGCCCCTATCTGCAAAAGTGTTGAATTTTGTATTATTTACCAGAAAAAAAATCATGATGTGTGTTAATTTTTTTCCTCCAGGAGTGATCGTATCGAACTAACAGTTCCAGAACATCGGGAGAGGGCTCATTTGAAGGGAAATTAAAATTTCTGGTGTCCCTTTTATTTGAACAAAAAGATCAAACGGCTACTAGCCCCCCCCCCCCTGTCACCTTTTCCCCAAAGATTGTTCGGTCGAAAGTTTGACATGGCCATTTTGTTTAGCATAGTTGAAAGGTTCCAAAACTATACCTTTAGATTTAGCATGACCCACGGAGCCCCTAAGGGTAGCTCTGGGGATGAAAGTCTGCTAGGGATAATAAGGATAATGTACGATCTATCAAACCAGTTTCATAGCCACAAAAACAAATAACGGGTGACAGAATGCATTCGACTTGTATAGCTTGGACTATATATTGGAACATTAGGGGGAGGGGTAAGGTGAGGTTAATTTAGCCCTACACTCTCCTAGTGTGCAAATACATAGCCCAAATAATATTATTATATAAGCTAAAGTATTGTATTTTCATAATATTTTGACATATTTCATTAGGATTAACATAACTTCACTGCTTGGGTGTGTTCCTTAAAATTAACAGGTACCTCTTTTTCTTAAAGCAATAAGACCGATGCTTATCGAAATTTGTGAAGACTGGGACGCATTTAGTGAACTATAGCGAAAAGAAAAATAGTTTCTACATTTTCTTGGGGAAAAACTGGAGTTTTGGATCGACAAGAAAAAAAAATTTAAAAGCAAATATTTCGATTCAATCACTGACAACCAATTTTGAGTGATCGGGGTATAAACCAAGAGTAACAAGTCGGGAAAATACAGAGAGAAAGCAAGTATTTTGTTCTATTTTCTGCCTGGGGAGTAGCGCCAGAATTTTTATTTGGGGGGGGGGGGGGGGGGGAGAGGTCTATATCCAGATAGTCAAGGGGCATGGGCTATATAAAACTTTTTTCTCCAAATTATTGGAAGTGGGGCAATTGCCCACCCGAAACGAAGCCCCTATTCTCTGCATAAAGATGCAAAAAGGTATTTCTCAAAATTTCAACGGTAATTTTCGCCTGAGAAAAACAAAACATCAAATTAAAGATATTTGTCCACATCTAGGGGGGTACTTTTACTCTTTTCCTGTAGGTGCGCCTGTATAGAACTTGGTAAAGAAACAAAACAATTATTAATTACAGTGATAAAGAGTATTATAATTCTAGTGATTTCTAGTCAATAATCTAGTGATTTATGTGTTGATTTAGTTTTTTTTTCAAGAATCTACAGATTTTTTTTCACGGAATGGCAACCCTGCCTTTGGAAAAATTTAAGCCATATTGAAAGAATGAAATTTCAAATTTCACCTAATTGGTCCGCTTGTGTGAAACTTGAGCCAGTAAGAAGAACAAAGCGTTTTTGAATCATGATATATTTTTTTTACAAATAGTCTATTTGTTCTTTTAGTTGAGAAAAAGGCATTAATGAACATTTTCAAGAAAGGAATTGCCTTATAAATATTTACTCCTAAAGGTTAAACGTGAAATTCTTGAAAACAGAACGATTTTGTTCTTTTATCTTGCCTATATTTGTAGCGACATGCAGCAAATAGTCCTATGACAAAGTCAGTTTTTGAATGAATCACGTTTTAAAAGAGACTTTTTTTTAAGTAAATGACAGGCTCTCTTGCATGAATGTATTCCAGAGCAGGGCCAAAGTTGCAGAAAACAAGCGAATTGTATGACAAAAATAAAGGAATTTTGAGAATTATTTAGGGGGACGATTTCCTCCGTAAGTTTAGTATGGAGGTCTTATTTCATGTTAAGAAAGGATAATTTAAACTAAATGGCAGGCTTTCTTGCATTAATGTATTCTATAGCAGGGCTAAAGTTGCACAAAACAAGACAAATTTTAGGAATAAGATAGGAAATAGTGAGAAAATTCGTAAAATGGCGTGATCTTTGGGAAAGGCACGGGAATTCACCAGTCTTGGGAACCAAAATATTCCATCTGTGCGTGTTTTTTCCAAGAGTTATGTACGTTTTGATCCACAAAAAGTCTAAATTTTTGCCTAAAATGCCTAAAAGATTGCTTGTATCGATGTTTGGCTTTTTATACTCATTTTAGGTTCTTAGAAAATTACTTCTACTCCATTCCACTGCCCATTGGTTGCCTGCAAAACTTCATTCATCTGATGGGTTGGCTCCAGGATTAGCAAATGCCTCTGAATATTGAGCAGGTGGACGTCCAGGACGGTGTTTTAGTTAGAAATCGTCATTGGCTATTGAACCAAATTTCCTGCTTTGCTGGTTAATTTGTTTCAGCACTAAGATACCGTGAAGAATTTGGAATTGAAATCCTTGATCTTTGATTTAATTATTTGAGCAAGACTATATTTTGGGTGAAAGAGCAACGCTATCTTTACTATGTTCCATGTTCTTCATTTAACCGAATGAAAAATTGCGGCGCCATCCTTAAAATCATAATATGTGTTGGTAAAACCTTGCATTAACCGACCAAGATTGAGATTTTGGTAGAGGTCATGTCATTATTTGCATGTTCTTTATTTAACCAAACAGTGAATGGTGGCACCAGCTGTAAAGTCATTGCATGAGTTTGTATAACCTCTATATTTACTGACTGAGATTGAAGTTTTGGTACACATCATATCATGTTCTTTATTTAACCAAACGAAAAATTTTGGCTCCATCCATAAATTCACGACATAAGTCCGTAAAACCGCTACATTTACCAACCTAGATTGAGATTTCATTATATGTCATATCCGTATTTTCATTTTCTTTAACCGAATGGAAAACTGTGGCACGAACCGTAAAGTCACTGCACTAGTCGGTAAAACCAATGCATTTACCGACCGAGATAGATATTTCGGTATATGTCATGTCAGTATCTTCATACTCTTTATTTAACCAAATTGAAAATTTTGGTACCATCCGTAAAATCACGACAGGAGTCGGTATTACTGCTGCGTTTACCGAAAAAGCTCAAAATTTCTGCAGATCACATGTCACTATTTTCCTGGTTTTTTTTAACAGAACAAAAAATTTTGGTGGTGTCGGTAAATCGTGTTTTACCGACTAATTTATTTTACCGAGTGGCTGAAAATATTGGGGGGGGGGGGGTGTCACCCCATACGTGACGGCCCTGGGGGGGCAATATGTGTCATGGAAAGGGGGGATCTTTGGAGTCAAGCTTGTTAATCGGAAGCCAAAAAACTCGTTAAAAAATGTGTTCTGTGCTGAAGTATTATCACGCTTCTATTGCCACTGCCTCCACGCTCACTTTTTTCAGCTTATCGTAATTGACTTATTAATTATTGTAATTAAATTATTCCATTTGTAGATCACATAGTATTTTCAAGTGGTCATTTTCTTTCTGTTTCCTTTTTAGGTTTTCTGTCTGAGTCTATTCACTGCTTACATCACGTGATTTGAGTTATAGATGAGGCTACTTAAACACAATCACAGGATATAGCAGTATAGACTGCTTGGAACTTAAATTAGAAGACTTTTCTCAGAAACATTTACAGTAAAAATGCTCAATTAAAGAAAGAAAATCAGATTTAATGTTCGCTTCACAAGAATGAGAATCAGTACTGTTTATATTTTGTGGACACCTTTAAAATAGATCAGATATAAGTGCTTCAGTCTTCTCTTGTAAACTATAGTCATTCAGTACTAAGACTATGAATAAATCAACATTACCACACAGGGAGTGTATTTTTTTAACTATTCATCTAATTATTTAATCAATAAATTATTCTTCAAATTTGATTATTCGTCTTAAACCTTATCTGTTTTACTTATGTTTAAATTATTTATTTTAATTTCTGTTCGCTTTGGTTCCTACGCATAATTTGATGGTAATTTCTGGTCTTCTTCATGGGCGCCCATAAGCTGAATTCCAGGGGGGGGGCAAATCTGGTCTAATTGGCACTTTTAATGCTATATAATAGAAATATCGGAACAAAAATAAAACTAAGGCAGCATCATTGAGCCAGGGGGGCGCCCCCTGCCCCACCTAATGGGTGCCCAGGGTCTTCTTAAGTTTTAATCATTATGGTCTGTGTTTTCTGCTCTTCTTGAGTTCTAATATGACTCTTTACTTTTCCTTGAAAATCTCCTTTTTTGTGAAGTTTTTTATTAATAAAAACATTTGTTTTAATTTCTGTTCGTTTCGAATTTAATTTTTCTTTAGTAGGCTATTCAGGTTCTTCTGAGTTTGATTTATTATAGTTTTATGTTTGCTGATCTTAAATATATTATGGCTCTGCTTTTATTTTAAAAGCTTTTTTTTGAAAAAAAAATTCTTAGTTCATCGAAAAGCTTAACAGAAATTAAAATTAATAATCACGTGAAACACAAGGGTGACAATATTATAGTTATAACTACTGCTCACAAGGTCAAGGCGTGTTCTTTTTTCTCGTCAGTTTAACAAATGTCAAGGATTTATTTTGCCGGAACTGAAAAGACACGAAGTTACAAGACAAACGCTTTACACGATAGTAAACACTGTAATATATATTTATGAAACAAATACTTTATATGTTTTCCACTAGTACTGCCACAATAGAAACAACTATTGATAAAAGCTGAACCTAACCTGAATTGCAAATCAAGTATTTTGCAGTAGGCATCAAGACATGGCTAATTGTAGAAAGAGAAAAGCCAAGCACAGATAGTCCAGGTAATTGAGAGGCAAATATTTAAATGGCTGCACGGGTAAATGGCGGGAGTAAGTATGATTCTCTTATTGGACAAATACTTGTTTGTTAGTTTTTGGAAAGGCACGCCTGCCTAGCCTGGAGTCTCAGGCCAGTTGACCAAGAATTTAAAATTGACATAGGACCATTAGATTGCCTGGAATGAGAGGCAAACAAGGCACGCCCGCCTATGGTCTTAAGAAGGTTGACCAACAGCTAAGTGAGAGCGGACCAGGACCAATAAAAGCATCAAACAAGATTTATCAGATTTAGCAATAGGTGAATCCTAAAACGATACACAATTTCAATGGATGATCATATACAAATAATGGTGACCCAAAATCAGCACAAATAAAGATATATATTTCGCCATCTTGGCCTCCCTAAGGCCCAACTATCGTTTGTGCTTTACTGAAAACAATTTGTATTTCCTGCACTATGTTTTTAAGTCGCAGTAACATCAACAGTGGCGTAAGAGAACTAAATGTCTCAAAGGTAACAAAATATTTCTAATTAGTCATTTTAGGCCCCTCTCCTCTCTCGAATTTTCGCAACGCCTTGAGTATCATTTACATCATAATGAAAATTTAAATATTTTGCTCAGTGTTTTGCATTATTTGTCAAGAAACCAATAACAAAAATCATAGGTAGTGCAACAACGCTGCCTAATTAAAGAGTGATGTTGGCACAATGTGTCATTTTGTCTAATGTTGACATAAAGTATGCGTTATCGAGAAAAGTGGGCATCTTTGACCTTTACTTTCCAAAAAGACGAAGCACATTCAGGTGGGCTTTTCTGAGAATACTGTGGGGAATGTTAAAGTAAATCAAACATGTTACGTGCAAATGGGTTGTCAAAAGGACGTAACTCAAAATTGACTGAGTATAGTAATCTGGAACTTTCAGGATATGATAAGGGAGATGACCAATTGACCCATAAAACAGCATTTATATACTAATGCTACGGCTGCCACAACTACTGTTACTACCACTAAATTGCTGCTTCTGTAGCAAGTACTACGAAGGTTGAGGATATCGAAATAAACATCTGAGGAAAGGTTCAGGGGAAAATTGAGCTAAATGAAATTCAAGTCATCAAGATGCTCAAAGGATCAAGAATGGATTTGGGTATTAAATCGGAACTTTCAGAGAATTCTTAAGGGAGAAGGCCAATTGAATAAAAGATAAAAACTGCTACTTTTACTGATACTACTACGAGTACTACAGCTAGTATAATATTCCAGCTACTACTCAATTGCAACTACTTGTAAGGCCAAAAGTGTTAATATGAAAAGGGCGTCAAAAGGACGCATTAGCAATATTTTTGAAACGGCTTACCGTATCAAGATGAAAATTCTGAGGTACCATAAGGGGGATGTTCAATTGACCAAAGGAAACATTCACATGCTACTGCTGCTATTCATACTAATGCTACTACTGTTATTACTAATACTAATGTAACACTAATAATACTACTACTTCTACTACTGCCGCTACAATTATCATACAAGTAATATTGAGGCTAAGTGTTCAAAAAGGGAAATGTGAGAGAATATTGAGGGGAAGGATGGATTAGGGCATGAAGTTGCAACTTTTCAGAAGAACGTATATTGGAGAAACCCGTATAGGTTATGAGCAAACCTATATTCTACCATCTCTAGTTTATATAAATATATGAGATTTCTTGCTGCAGAAAAGCTTTGTGACTGCAAGATCTGTGCCATTTTTTCCCCTTTAAACACTTTTTCACCATTTTTAAACCCCTCTAAACTATTTTTTTCAGAATTCTACTATATATACTCATTTGAGAGTTCATACTGAAGAGAAGTTTTACACCTGCAACATCTTTAGTAAAATGTTTTCTTACAATTGTAATTTATCCAGGTACACAAAGCATCATACAAACCACGAATAAGTAAAAGAAACAAGAATTGTTCTCCAGAAAATCAAAATTTTTCGACTTAATTTTGAACATATTATCTTTTTTAGTATAATCTTGCAATAAATTAGTTTTTTATGTTTCATTGTTGATTTAGTTCTCATTTACATGTGACTTTTTTTTCTGCTGGAAAGTGTTATGAACACTTTGACTTTTTTCTTGTCGTTTTTTTGTGCGCCCCTACCATAATATAAGTAAAATAAATGCCTGGACCCCCCCCCCCCTCCCTTAGCCGGCTGCTGTGCAGCACTTGAGTCCCCATCCTGGTATCACGATCACAATAACACCAAGGGACCGTTTTAAAAATGTTATAGCGTCTGGATAGGTGAGTTATTACAGTTAATATACAGCAAGTGGCGAGATGAATGAAACACTAATTAAAAACATATATAACTTAGAAAAAATATGGATTTTATTATAAAGTCAAGTAAATTTTTATTATAAGTATGTTGAATGTGAACAACTTCTTAATTTAGAATAGAGCCAATTAGAGTACCTGAAATTCAAGAAACAATTGTTTGATGAAGCTTTAGATGAAATCTCCTCATTTCTGAATTTAGTTACAACAATATATGATTATGAAAAGATGGAAAATATTCACGCTTGGACAGAAGAAATTAGAATCTTTCCAGACAATGAAACAAAATACCTCAAAGCAGTGTCTTCATTTCTTCATATTTGTCTATTTGTGTGTATTTATCTTTTATATTGTCTTCATATTTTATTTGTATTAGAAAAGACATTCGCTAGTTATTCGCTAGTATCCTTCGATGGCGGTTCAATTTTGAATTTCTTTGCAAATCACGGATATTGGTTAGCCCTAGACGGTTGGCCGAAAAAACAATCTTCGGCAATCTGTCATCCTTCATCCGCACGTGGCCTAGCCACCTCAAACTTTCTTTCATTATAGCCCTAGAGAGCGGTATTGAACCACGTTTTTCGTAAAGTCTATTGTCTTATATGCGGCAATTTAGCCGGGTGCCCAGAAAAATTCTTAAACAATTTCTCTGGAAAACAAGTACAACACCTTCATATGTCTTTTGAAGCATCTATGCTTCAGAACCATGTTTGGTTACTTTCATCACTATAGCTTCCAATATTATAATCTAGGTTTGCTGACTTATCTTCCTATTCTTCCAAACTTTTTTTTAACTGTGAAAAAACACCCTGAGCCTTGGCTATTCTACTTTTAGCATCTTCACTTCTCCCACCAACTCCACCAACAATACTACCAAGGTAAGTGAAGCTGCCCACTTGATCAATCTTTTCATACCCAACGTACCCTTTTCATCTCCACTTATTTCAAGCCTTAATGACTTAGTCTTCTTAACATTAATTTTCAAACGAAACTCAGAGAAGAGAGAAAGTAACAAAATGAAAAATAAAATAAAAAGGGTGAAAAAACGAGGATTTTGTCAGCCAGCGAACCATGAAGATGACAAAATATAAGCAAATATTTCGACAAGGACCTCCGCCAAGTCGTCCTCAGTGCTAAACAAAAAAAAAGAGAGAAAAAAAAAACAAACGAGAATCTAACCTTTTGAAGTTCCCTGTACAAAGACAGAACAGACACTGAATAAAAAACCAGGCAGGAATCAATGAAAATGAAATCTACCAAGATGATTGTGCAAGGATCTTTCGTCTTGCATTAACTTTGGCTGGTCTACAATTTCGGTTTTCATTAGATATGCAAATAGGTTCTTTTAAGTTTTTTCGGTTGAAAATATTGATTGAGTCCTTCAAGATTAAACTGTCGTAAATTAGGCTTAATGAAATATCTCCAGTATCTCTATTTATTGCTAAATTTTGGTTCATATATTTTTTTATTTCAATTATCTCCTTAAAAGTTTGTGGTACGCCAATAACAGTTGATATTAAAGTTGCCTCGTCAAACAGAACTAGATGGGTCGGGTTTACAAAAATATGTGAAGCCAATGCCGAATCAAAGTTGTCATTGTTATTTTTTAAATCTCAGGGACTTATCTATTGAAATTTTGTGCTCATGCAAACGTTCACCTAGTTGTTGATGTGGTCTAACAATTTACAATATTCAACCCTAACACGTTAGTCTGTAGACACCACTTCACTGGAATGTGTCTTTTTTCTAATTTAATTATTAAAATATATGTTAAAAATGTTGTTCTTTTCTTAAAGAAACCGTAAGAGTCGGTGTCTTTAATATTTTTATAAGTATGTATCCATGGTTCGGGATACATTGTAAAACGATGAAAGTTTTTTTCTCAATAGCCTGTGTAACTGAATCAAGGGGTACAAGCTCCCAATTTTGTTCTTTTATCTTTTTTAATCGTCTATATATTATATTTTAAATGAGTTTGATTGGGTAACCATTGCAAAAAAGAATATCCTTGAGATAATTTAGTTCATAAGTAATATGATTACGTGAAAAAATTTTTAAAACTCTGTCGACGTAAGAAATTATTACCCCTCTTTTCAAAGAAGGAGGGTGAGGGGACGAGAAATGTAAATATCGATCATTATGAGTCGGCTTTCTATATATAGAACATTCAAGACCAGGAGTAGTTTTTATAATCAGAACATCTAAGAAAGGCAGTTTACCTGAATCTTCGAGTTCCATTGTGAACTGGAGATTCGAATCGAAAGAGTAGTAAAATGGAAAATTTTACATTGGTAGAACCCATCAACAACTAGGTGAACGTTTGCATGAGCACAAAATTTCAATAGATAAGTCCCTGAGGTTAAAAAATAACAATGACAACTTTGATTCGGCATTGGCTTCGCATATTTTTGTAAACCCGACCCATCTAGTTCTGTTTGACGAGGCAGCTTTAATATCAACTGTTATTGGCGTACCACAAACTTTTAAGGAGATAATTGAAATAAAAAAATATATGAACCAAAATTTAGCAATAAATAGAGATACTGGAGATATTTCATTAAGCCCAAATTACGACAGTTTAATCTTGAAGGACTCAATCAATAATTTCAACCGAAAAAACTTAAAAGAACCTATTTGCATATCTAATGAAAACCAAAATTGTAGACCAGCCAAAGTTAATGCAAGACGAAAGATCCTTGCACAATCATCTTGGTAGATTTCATTTTCATTGATTCCAGCCTGGTTTTTTATTCAGTGTCTGTTATGTCTTTGTACAGGGAACTTCAAAAGGTTAGATTCTCGTTTGTTTTTTTTTTTCTCTCTTTTTTTTTTGTTTAGCACTGAGGACGAATTGGCGGAGGTCCTTGTCTAAATATTTGCTTATATTTTGTCATCTTAATGGTTCACTGGCTGACAAAATCCTCGTTTTTTCACCCTTTTTTATTTTATTTTTCATTTTGTTACTTTCTCTCTTCTCTGAGTTTCGTTTGTCATGTATAGCCAGTGTGGTCTAAGAATGTATTAATTTTCAAACCTGTTCTAACACCCTGAACTCGCAAAAGCTCTAAAAGTTCATTCATTTTGCTCACACTTTCCTCTAGGATGCTTAAATCATGAGCATAATCTAAGTCAAGGAGACTTTTTCCTCCCCATTTGATTCCGTGATCTCCCATTGCCTTTTCCTGTGCTCCTCTAGACAAAATCCGTCAAAATAATCCATATAAATCGGGATAGAACACAACCCTAATTAACCCCTGATTTAATACAAAACCAGCTGCTAACCTCATTTCCTACCTTAACTGCAGCAGTGTTATTCTCGTACATTGTACTAATCACTTTAATGTATTTGTCTGGTATACCATGCAAGGATAAAACCTTTGCTCATAATCTATAAAACTGAGGACCAAAGGTGTTTGACAACTCAGGTACTTCTCAATTATTAACCTACGAGTGAAAATTTGGTCGATGCATCCTCTACCCTTTTCAAAACCGCACTGTTCTTCTCCTAAAACTTTGTCTAAGGCATCTCTCAGTCTAAGAAGCATGATATTACTAGGTGATCTGTTACCTACAGAGACGAGACTAATGCCTCGATATGATGGAGGACCTGCAACAAAAGACCAGACGTGTGAAATTTAACGGAAGAGAGATGATGTTTTCTGCAGGTATATATCTTAAAATGCCCAAGGACGATTTTCTAACCAAAAAAAAAAAAAAAAAGGCGAGGTTCGTCCACATGCTCAATGAAAGCTTATGTGAAAGGGGGATCGAAAATATTCAGGAGAAGGCGAGGCTGATATGAAAACCGTTAAGACCACTGTTGAGAGGTCTAGTACTCTTCCTACTGTGCTAGTTTGTGATAATACTGACTTATTCTTTCTTGGATGGTTTCACGCCATTGCAATACCAACAAGATGTGTTATTCTCTAGAAGTGAAACAAGACAGCATAAGTTTTGCGTGGGATATGCAAATGATGAAAACTAGCTTGGGAAAAGAACTCTGGAATTCCAAACTTTTCTGCCATGCATTACCTGGCTGCAACACCACTTCCCATAAACACGATGTTGGAAAAGGAAAGGCTATAGACATATCTAAGGAAAACGAGACGCTCCGAAGAAGTTCTCTAGTTTTCCTGAAGACAAGCACCAAGCAGGAGATAATTGGTACTGAAGGATGTGCTTTACTGTCCATCATTGGACACAAGAGTGATGATGACCTAAAATCAGCTGTCTTCTAGGAGACGGCCTCAAAATACTCAGAATTTAAGCATCCTAAAACTAAGATTGACCTAAAACTAATGCAAGAACACTTGAACGGACCATGCACGTGTCACGCTGCAAACCGCGACATTTTTTTAACTGTAGCACCGAAAATTGCTGTGTAGCATGCAAATTTGGGCAATTTTAGCATTTTAGGAACTGACCGTGTTGGTTATCCTGCCTTTGCACCTTAAGAATATGAAGAAGTATTTTTCAAGATTGAACAGGCATAACTAAGGTGCAGAAAACAACTTAATCGAATACCAGGAGCAAGAGAGAAAAAAAACCAAGGCTTCAAGATATACAAAATACGGGTAATGTTATTCTAGAGCAAAGTAAGGAGAATAATATAATATACACTTACCACCCACACATGCATTTCCAAAGTTTTATTCGCCACGTATCTATCATCAGGTCCAAAATCAGAGTTATAATAACAGTCTCGACTCTCTTCAGAGGGGATTTAGGTGCAAAAGAACAGTTTTGGTGCCGATGATGACTGATTTATCTCCGGTTCCATTGCATCTTCTGAAAGTTATGAGGTGCTCCTCTAAACCAAATAGCTGTGACTCAGAAAAACGCTTGGGTCTGGATTGCTCTATAGCTTGAAAATTATGGAAAAGGATCTCCTGCCCGATTGCCATGGAGCCTAAAGACGATGGCACTGCCTTCAATGCCGATGATTTTGACAGTTTTCTCTGTTTATGTTTCCCAGGGTGAAAATAATTGAAACCAAAGTTATCTAGTTCATTCCTTAATCTTTATATTAGTCGATTTTGCTATATTTTTAAATTATTGCAATAAATAAATATTAAAATGAATTTAAAATTAAATATTTATATTAATTAAATTAATATTAAATAAATAAACAAAATAAATATTTATTATTAAATAAATAAATTAACTAAATTCAATTAATAAATATTAATTAATTAAAAAATAATACTTAATTTAATTTAAATGTTTTTAAATTAAATATATTCTTAAAAAAAAAAAAAAAGCAAACAATTCTTAAACCGCATTTGAGTCCGCCAGTTAGGAACCCCATTTTCCCATGCTGTATCGGAATAACAATCTTCTCTTAGTTTTATCGGTCGATTTATTTTCTGGTGTATGTAAAACCCAGATGAAAACGAGGCTTAGAACTTCACTGAACAGGTTGGTAAGTTTAAAAAACATCGTCTGCCAAAGTAAAAGGCAGGAATATATTTTAATCAAAACTCAACCATCAACTGAAATGTCAAAATCGTCACAGCTCACGGAATCGCTAATATTTCTGCAAAGTTCAATTAAATTAGTATCAAAGAGTCGAATTGTTTTTAATTTCTTCGGTACGTATTCAGGAGGGTTTGGTATTCCAACCATAGGGTCTTCCCCTTCAAGCTCCTCCAAAAATTCTACAGGTGACCTGAAACGACATATAACACATTATTAGAGAGTAAATTCCAACACAATTGACCAACACATGAAGGTTCAAATTGGGATAAGTCCATTTATGGTTGGACAGTGAAAACAGGTAAAAAAAAGTCTAGATATTTCGATCACATATGCAGTGACCGTCATCAGTAGAATGGGTTTTTCTACTGATGACGGTCGCTGTCGAAATATCTAGACTTTTGTACCTGTTTTCACTGTCTAAATAAATGGACTTATCCCGATTTGAACGTTTATTTGTTCGTCATAGAAAGGCAGTGTGGTCTTGAAATATATGTAATTTGAGGTATTACGTCGAAAACAAATTTTATCATACTATAAGTGACTCCACATTATATTCTTTTCCTCTTTCCAAAACTCTTTCCCCGAATTCTTTCCCAGTTCCAGTTCTAATCCCGATTCCAGTTCGACGTCTCAATTTTCACAAACACAATTCTAATTGTATTTATTTAATTTTTTTTATTCTTTCCCTAATCCGGTTCTAGTCTTGATCCCACCTCGACGTCTCAATTCTCAAGACGTCTCAATTCACACAAACACAATTCTATTTGTATTAATTTTTTATTTTGATTTATTTTATTATTTTTTTTTATTCTTTCCCAATTCCGGTTCTAATCCCGATTCCATCTCGACGTCTCAATTCTCACAAACACAATTCTAATTGTATTTTTTATTTATTTATTTTATTATTCATTTTTTTATTCTTTCCCAATTCCGGTTCTAATCTAGATTCTATTTCGACGTCTCAATTCTTATTTTATTATTTATTTTTTTTATTCTTTCTCAATTCCGGTTCTAATCCCTATTCCACCTCGACGTCTCAATTCTCACAAACACAATTCTAATTGTATTTTTTTTTCTTTTTTTTTAGTATCAATAGTAACTATAGCTAGACCTCTTTAATTAAGTTCGTATTAGAAATATTTCTGAGCCAGCAGTTGACTATCAATAATTGGCCATTTCTAGATTTATGGCTTATAAACTAAAAAAGATAAATCGTCAGTCGGGCATCAAAAGGTCATATTTCCATAATTTTAAATCTTCAGAAGAGCAAAATAAAACCTCAAAACTGTTTTATTTCCCCTCCAATAAACGTAATACAAAAACAGATTGATATGTATTTATTTTATATATAAACCCGTTTTTATTTTACGGTTATCAGAGGGGAAATGTGAGATTTTTTTTTCGTCTGAAAATTTACAACTATGTAGATACGACTTTGATACCCGACTGACGAAATAATCTCAGAACTAAATCCCGTGTTATGACGTTAAAGTTCCTTTTCATCAGTGATATAGCTACGAAAACCACAAATATAGGACAATGATCCACTAAAAGACTATTCTCCCAGTCTTTCTGCTTACTTGCCTGATCCACATCCTGAAAATAGACACCAAACATTTATAGAAGGGACATATCTATTTTATTCAAAATTTAAACACTTATTAGCTTTCGAAAAAGCTTTTAAAAACAAGGTTTACCCGTTTTTTTTTGTTATTTCGGGGTTTACCAAAATATTTTTTTCTGAGGGGGGGGGGGGGTCATAAAAAGAATGAAGCAGAAGGGGTTTACCTCCCGTGGACTTTTTCGTAAGGTCCCAAAAAAGGTTTTTTTACCTGCCATTTCTAAGATCAATTTATGAGTTGGAGAAGTATTTCTTAGTTTTTGATAGAAACTACATTTTTAGATGCATTTTTACGACCGGTTTATGAGCGAGAGGCATATTCCTGGGAGCGAGGGTTCAAAACAGTTAATCCACCCCCCCCCCCCTGATACGGCCGTGACCTATTGCCACTAAAAATCTCAAGATCAGGGGATCTTGACATTGGAAATCAGCCTGGTTAGATACTTTTGAATAGTATATATTCTTCAAACACCTAAAAAATGGTTTGAATAGAATGCACTGAACCAGCAGCACTTTCAGCTACCACATTTTCTAGCTATCTATTTATATCTATTAATAACAAATTACTTAGCTAATAAGAAAACGAATGGTAATCATTATAAGAGTGTCATAGAGTAAAATACAAAAAAGCCCCATAATAATAATGTTGGAAGCTGAGAAGGTTCTCTGATTCAGTACCACCACATGCTGTTTTAGTTCTCAGTTCAGTTCAGTTTTAGTTCTCATTCAGTGAACATCCAAAAAGCGGATCATATATATATGACTGAAATTGTGAAATGCATGTTCCAGCATTCAATTAGTTTGATTTGTGAAATATATATCCTGCAGAATCTGTCGAGAAGTTAATTGTTAATTATCTTTGGATTTGGATTTTGTTGAGATGCTCACTCGGAATTGCTGTTAGCCATGGCATTGTTAAAGGCGGCTTAGCTAACTGCACGCTTTGAGTCAGCGTGGATATAATAGTTGATTTTTAAACAGGTACGTCTCTGTATTTTAATTAGCTAGTAATTACCATCAAGATGACAGAATCAACGGAAGTCCAGCTACAGATTTTAAAGAAATTAAGTGAAATGTCAATAGAGCTTAAAAAACTGGATACCCTGCGCGAAAAGGAAGAAAAATTATCTATGAGTTTTCTTCAATTTTGGAATCTCTGAATAAGAAAATTTGTTAAGTGGAAAAAAGATCGGAAAATACAGAGGCGGAAGTTCGTGAGCTGAAAATGGAAGTTGCAAAGAATGATAAGAAAAAGGATAGAATTGAGGCGGAGCAAAAAAAGGTGTAATGTGATACTCTACAATTTTGACCCAAAGATAAGGGGTTCTAGTCTAAAAGAGGACCAGGTTTATGCAGATAGATATTAAAGATGTTTTTCGTTTACCTTCAAACCAGAAAGTCAGACCAGTCGTAATTAAATTAGCGTCTATGGAATTAAACAAATCCCTATTTACTTCGGCAGCACTTTTCAAAGGTTTCATTTATCAGTAGCCCCAGATTGCACTTCTTCAGATTTATTGGCACGCAGTAAGTTGATACCAATTTTGGAGGCCGTGCGTACGAAAGGCCATTTACATCCAAAGCTGAGGTGTGCGAGACTTTTCGTGGGGGATAAGATTTTTGCATACGACAGTGAATTGGGTAAAGTGAGAGAAATTTATTGAGAACAACGAAAGGTTATAGCAGTAGAGGTAATGAGAACCAATGATCATCAGACTTCCGACTTAAATCGAAATATATACAGGGGCAATGAAGTAATAGGCAATGCAAGTTCACTCAGTAAAGATGGATCAAAATCAGTCACGCATGGGACAGTGAATGAAGTTCAGAAAGGAAAACGTACGCGTGATGAGATGGCTAGGTCCTATAATGATTTTAAAGAACCTGGGACATCTTACGCTCGTGCAAATCAGAGTAATCAGATTATTTCGCGTGAGAGAGGCGGATCGGTAAATTCTGCTGCTAGTGGTCAGAGTTTTGGAAGTGCTACTTCTGTATTTAGTATAGAAGACAGGGACCGGGCTGCTTTTGTTGGTGGGCAATATCATATCCCAGTTAGCCAAGAACCTGCGGTGGATATACCTCAGCATGAGTGTGAGACAGGGCAAAAGAAACAGTAAGAACATTAGCCCTTTAGAGCAGGATAAAGGCGCAAAAAAAGGCTCGAGAAAGGGAGACGATTCAGGATTACGAATCATCTGGGCCTCGCCAGAAAGTGAAAGCTCCGGTTTTTATCAGGAGCATCCTAGTTGGGGGGATATAGTAGTGCCTGGGAACCAGTCAAAATTGCCAGAATAGGGAATACAGGGCCATAGTGAATCGTGCTTACGTTTTGTAGTTTGGAATTTGCAAAGTTATAGAAGGGAAAAGTTAGAAAATATATTAGAGTC
Source organism: Artemia sp. Qi Xiang Cuo (assembly GCF_049724085.1). Taxonomy (NCBI): domain Eukaryota; kingdom Metazoa; phylum Arthropoda; class Branchiopoda; order Anostraca; family Artemiidae; genus Artemia; species Artemia sp. Qi Xiang Cuo. The sequence goes on along the minus strand of NC_142797.1, from coordinate 1,322,762 downwards.
AAGTACATCAGCCAGTTGTGAAAATTGGGATGTTGTTTGCCTTGTTGAGACGTGGAATTCTCTAGATGATTTTTCGTCATGTGAAGATTTTGATGTTTTTGAGTGTAGGAGAAAAGTGTCGGCAAATGGTGAACATTATGGGGGAGTTTCAGCGCTTGTAAGGAAGGGTGTATTTAACTTATTTCGTAGGCTAGAAAGTGAGTCTGAAAATTTATTTTGGTTATTATTATCAGTTAAAAATATTCACCTTGTTGTGTGTGTGGTTTATTTGCCTCCGAATAATAGTTCTTACAGCCTTGAAGATACATGGGAATTGATTGAAAATGAAACTCAGTTGTATAAAAGAATATACCCTTTCCGTAATTTTGTTTTTCCATGGGACTTCAATACATATACTAGTGAAGAGGACGAGTAGCAGGTTGGTGAACCCATTGTAAATGGACCAGGACAGAATGTTTGTTTGGAGAATGAATGTGAGTATGTTTTCCCTATTAGGAAAAGTAGGGATAGGTCTCGGAAAATAAATAGATGGGGAAGAAATTTAATAATTTTTTTTTAAAAAGGAAGGGTTACTAATTATGAACGGAAGGTTGGGAGGAGATTTTGGTGTGGGTGATTTTACGTGATATAGTGGGTTTAGCCCAAGTTAAATTGATTATATTTTATGTAGTTTTTTTCTTTGACCCCGGGCGGTCGACCTCAGGGTCCTAGAGTTGGTCGGATCTGACCATCTGCCAGTGAGTATTAAGCTGAGAGCGTGTATTCGACAGTCTGAAAGGGGAAATGGAAGGTCTACGTGTGTAGAAAGGATCCGTAAACCAGTTTGGATAGCCAAGGAGAAAGAAGAATTGGTTAAAATGGAACAGGAAAGTGAGGAATTTTAGAATGATTGCCATTCGATATTGAATTTTTCAGAACCAGAAGAATTCCATCAAACTGTTTAGGCAATTACATATAAAATTTATGAGAGCATCAAGCCTTTATCTTAGGATAGGAAACATCCGACCAGAAAAGTTGAGGGTGTTTTCGATAAGGAATGTAGGCAGAAAAGGAAAGAGGTAATTAGGGTTTTCAGACTACTTAAAGCAACAGATCCACTGGATCAGGAAACGAATTTGCCCAGGCTAGCTGAATATAAGAAATTAAGGTCAGATTATAATAGGGTTAAAAGAGTTAAAAAGAAAGAGATGCAGATGAAAATTAATGAGGAAATTATGAGAGCTTATAGTGTGAATAACCCTAGAGAGTTTTGGTCGGTGATTAAATGCTCAATCCAGGGCCGGGGAATAAGAGGAGATGTCCCGGCAGTTGAGACGTGGCCAGATTATTTTGAAAATAGGGAGTCAGAATATGTCAGGGCGAATGAGTCGAGTGGTTCAGAGGATAGAGAGTCAGTTCTAGAGACGGTAACATATCCTTTAAGACAGAATAATTACGATTTAACTAGGCCTGTATCTCAATAAGAAACTTGGGATCAATTGAAAAAGATAAATGGTAATTCACGTGTCCAGGAACAGATGGTATGTCTACAAAGGCCCTGAGGTTAGGAAGGACAACTTTAATACCCATGTTAGGCCGCAATTTTCTCGTTTGTAGCAGAGCAAGATTGTTGGCCTCACTCATGGGACATTTCTGTAGCAGTGCCTCTTTTTAAGAAAGGTAATAGGAAGTTGCACGAAAACTTTAAGTCTATCTTTATGGGAAATGTGGTAAGTAAATTGCTTTGTAAGGTTCTGGAATTTAGTCTAAGAGATTGGTTAGATTTAGATAGGGAGGAATTACTTAGCCCGATACAAGCGGGATTCAGATCGACATTCAGCACTGTTGACCACATTTTTACTTTGGATGTATTGAGAAGGAAACATGATAGAGGGAAAAATGGTCGGCTGTTCACAGCCTTTTTAGACCTGGAAAAGTGCTTTTGACTCGGTAACTAGGATGTTGTTAATCGTAAGTATGTTAAAAATGGGTTTGCCTTCTTGTTTTGCAACAATAGTAGCAGATATGTACCGAATGGTGAATTTTGTTGTGAGGGTTGTGGGAGTTTTGTCTTGGTTGCATACGACACACGTCGGGTCGAAACAGTGATGTACTTTATCTACTAAGCTTTTCTCCTTGTTTGTTAATGATTTAGATAGGTTTATGAAAAATATTGGAGCCCTTATGTATCTTTGGATTGGTTTAGGCTATCATGCATGTTTTTCGCGGATGATATAGCTCTATTGGCGGATAGTAGAGATAATCTTCAGAAGCAATTAGATTGAAAGATCTTAAGCCGAACTGGCCAGCCATTCAGTTACTCTGGTGTTCTGACAGAAGTAATTCTATAATAGCATCTTTTCCCTACATGGATCAGTTTGTGCCAATTGTATATTTTTTTTTTGGTGGCGGTTTTATTGGTTTTTAGCTTTACCTTGTTTTTTTATCTTGTTCTTCTTATGTTTTCTTTCGAGCTGAAGACACCTTGTTTGGATACAGGCGAAATATCCGTGTTTGTTTTACATTTTTCGTGTTTTCTCTCCACTGGCCGCAGTCTCGTTTGTTGTTTTTTTTTTCACTTAGACTTTTCTATTTGTTGGTTTTAAGCAATTAGATATAATAAAAAATTATTTATAAAAAGAATGATTTAGAGTTGAGCGCTATGAAATCAGTAGTATTAGTATTTAGGAGTAAAGGAGATGTTGATTCAGAGGTTTATTTTAATTTTGAAGGAAAGGTGTTACAGAGGTTACAGAAGAATTTGTTTATTTGGGTGTTAAGTTTAGTGCATTAAGGGAATGTCTAGCCATGTAGAAGATTGTAATTTAAGGGGTAATAGGCTAATAAATATGCTTTTGAGAAGTAATTTAGGGCAGCAAGATGACATGAGGATCCACAAAAGAGTTTTCCAGACAAAAGTAGCTTCTAGTCTACATTGGGACTCTGAGGTTTGGGTTTTGCTAAAGCAGATATGCTAGAAGCAGTTCAGCTAAGATATTTTAAGAAAATTTTAGACTTGAAGGATTCATTTAGTTCAGTGGTACCGAAAGGAGATTTGGGGCTTTTCAGTTTAGGGAGTGTTAGATTGGCTAGAATGGTAAAATTCTGGTAGAAGATAATTAGGGTACCTAGAGCTCGGCTTCTTAAGTCAGCTTATTTGGAGAGCTTGAAGGACGGTAGACGTGATTCATGGCCGAACCAGGTCAAGAAAATACTGGACCTTTATGGCCTTTCGGAGATGGGGAATGAAGGAAAAGGCCCTATTGGTGAAACCGTATAGAAGGAAGTCCAGTGAACCCCAAATGACCAATAAATCCAAGAGTAGCTAGCTTATAAGGACTAATCTATGTCTCTGAGGTTTTGCTCCCAAGCCAAGGAATGTTGGGGGACGGAGGTTTATTTTAAATTTGGGTTGAATAAAGAGAATTAGAAGAATTTGTTGTTGCTAAGAGGGGATAGTTTGGATTTAGGTGAGAGACTGAAATTTTTGGGAAAGTTTAGGCTGGCGACTGGCCCTTATTTTTGCCCAATGTGTGGATGTGTGAATGAGAACTTATTTCATTTTGTATCCGAGTGTATTTTGTATCCGAGTTTTGTATCGAAGAAGCTGGCTGAGTTGCGGAATGAATGTTTTGGAGGAGTGTTTGGGAGTGAATGCTGTTTAATTGAGCGGATGGCCGAGAGGAACGCATGTGCTATTAAACACAGTTTTACGGTTTTCAGGATTTGAATTTTATTATGATTAGTGTTTGTTGGTGAAAATGTTGAACCTTGGTGTGTTCCTTTTTGTCGTTTTGTTGTTCTTTTTTCTTTTTTCGATTGTTATTATCTAAAGTCGTATTTTGTTCTTGAGCTTTGTTTGTAGACTGTATTATATGTTGCTATGGCCTGACAGGCTTTTTGCAACAAATCTTATCTTATCTTATGTATGGGACACCCGATTCCATGTCCTGCGCATTTACTGTTAATTCTAAAGCCAAATTAAAAATTAAAATACTGGTGGCCCAAACTGAGTTTGTTAAGAAATAAATGAGACATTTTCGCTTTTTTTTCGTCTTTCCTACGGAAAATATCCTACATATGATCACTTCTTTCTTTTAGGATAATTATCCATTTGTTTTTTTTGCGGGAATCTCCGTTGCTACTTCAAAAGGGCACTATACCTTGAAGTACCCATTCGAATGGCTAAATTTTTCTTTTAATAATCTAACACTCATATAACTGACCATCCTTCTCTAGAAATATCAGAAACTTCATATCTTGTCGGTAGTAGTTTTAGGGTTCTCATGCACGTTTAATTTAATTAAATACGATTAAATTTTCTTATTTAAATAACCCACGCCCAGCGCTTCTTCTAATGAAGCCAAACCTTTTTCCTATGGAAAATGTTCAACAAATAAGCACTTGCTTCTTGAATAATAATTAACGATTCGTTTTTTGGCAGTGACAAGAAACGAAAAAGGGTCTCAAAAAAATTATAAAAAACCTTACTTTTTTCCCAATTCTGGCGGCAGCACTCCACTCCCGGTTGTTGGTAATCCACTCTGTATATATTTAGCCAGTTTTCTAACTTTTGGATGATAATGGGCCTGAAAAAAAAAATTGACTGAAAGGTAGGAATTTAATTTCACAGTATTTGAAACCATATTGTTTGAAAAAACTGTTTGTTTCAAGGTTCAGATTTTTCTTCTATTATTATCAAAACTATTTAACTCGTTTCATATTTTTAATTAAAAATTTTTCAAAAAGTTTAAATACGATTAAAAAGCAACATTAGAGCCAAAAACGAGCAAAAATAACTTTACATAATAAGTAAAACTTAAAACAAGCAGAAATTACAGTGAGTGAATGAATAAATGAAACCTAAAATGAACAGAAATTGGAGGATAGTGGAACTGAAAAAAATTGACTAAAAAGTAGCAATTTTTTAACTAAAAATTGTTTAACTCTTTTCATATTATTAATGAAAAAGTTCCCAAAAAACAAAAAGAAAACTAAAAATCGATATACTTAAGGTGAAACTTAAAACGAATAGAAACTACTGCGAATGAATAAATGGAGCCAAAAAAAATGAACAAAAATTATAATGAATAATCAAGTGAAACATAAAGTAATAGATACTATTAATGGTTAAATGAAACCTAAAACTAAGTCAAAATAAAATGAATAATCAAATTCAACTTAGAACGAGCCAAAATTACCATCAATAAGAGCTATCACCTCCTCAAACTTTAATAGTTCTCTCATTGCTAAAGATAAGTAGAGCTTACCTTTTGCTCCTTTCTCGGTACTGATCTTAGAATGTTAACTGACAACAAGTACATCAACTTTTTAACTAAGAAATGTATTTTTTTTTTCAAAGGCGATCAATACTAGTTGATGAGCTGATAGAAATATGTGATACAAGCTTTATTTTCTACAGATAATCTTCGATGGTTTTAACTTTAACATTAACTTTATCTAACATAATAAACAAAAATATAAACCATACAAATATAAATCTCTACGCTAGGGAAAATTTAACTTTTGCTAACGAGTAGCGATTACCTACATATAGACATTCCTAAAGGCATTCTAAACTAATAAATTAAATAAAAAAAGAAAGCTTAAATAAATAGTCCTAGCAGCATCCTAAGCGAATTAATTTAATAATAAAAAAAGACAATCACATTCTTCCAAGCACCCACAGGGTAACAACCATCACCCAAATCCAACTCCATCCAACCCCAGGCCCTTCAACCAGCATCTGATACCACATGAAATACCCGTATGAAATCCTCACAAAGGATTTTTAATCTGTTTGACCAGAGGACTTTTGATTTTGACTAAGTCACGTTGACTAAGTTAGGTAAGTTGAATCCACTCGGAATGTTTACGATGGAAATATAATTGTATTCAATAAGGGTATTAAAGTCAGACTGAACTACCCTTCGGTATAAAAAAGTTTTGTTAATAAAATTAAAGAAAAAAGTTATAATATCTCAAGACATATATACACTTTGTTGGGGTTCCACTCCTGCTTCTTTTCTTTTCAGATAAATGACCCATTTTCTTTTCTGTAATTACATTAGCCTATAAGAAAATTTTTAATCCTAAGTTGAATTCTGGTTGCTAAGTTAGATGCTTTCGCAATAAGTAAGCTTTGAACTAAATTCTATTTTGGTACTTCCTGGTTTGAGTCATTGAAAGGTAAAGATAAGAAAAAGTAGAAAGGGGATTGAGAGGATTGGCTGGGCCAAGTGAAGGTCCACCCCTATGAAAAGTTGCTGTACAAAATATTATCTTTGAGTAGTCTACTTTGAGACCCCGTATAGGGAGTCTGTAATGGGAATTTATAGATGTGTTTATTTTGACCGTTTGGAAGAATACAAGTATGATATTTTCTACGAACTGTGTACTAATTTTCCCGGAACCCAGACAGGGTAGGAACAGAGATACGAGATGCGGTCATTATTATATTGACAGGGGGGTTCGTTACCTCCAAGGAGATAGTTAGAAATTAGCAGTAACCCAGGGTGGGTAGCCTTGGCCTTAAAGTGGCCATTTGACCGCTCGATCACGTTATCATACCCTGGGGCAGGGTATACTGTGAATTGGGTATTACCAGACCCGGTATTTACAGAACCGGTGTGGTAGACGCGGGCATCCCATAAAATGTGGCACCGCCAGGGGCTTTTCCCTACAGTAAAAGGTTTAGCACCATTTTTGGACCAATAAGTGGTGACACCCATACCTTACCACACCAATACTGGTGGCATTGAAACCTACCAGTATAACACTGGTGCCACCGGTGGTTACCAGTATAACACTGGCGGCAGCAAGAAAAGGAGCTATCAACAGCACTGATAGTAAAAGAATTTCGCGTTTTCGAAGAGACAAGTTGAGTTAGCCTACATAGTAGCCTATTGTGGTTACATATATAAAAAAATCGCGAAGAGAGAATTTTTTTTTATCTGGGCTGTGCCTAGTTAGATAATAATAAGTAATAAAATTTAAGAATCAATAGATCACACGAATAATTAACTTGTGAGACAAGGGAGACTGCGCCGCCCACGTAGAATCGGCAAATTAAAACGAAACAATTTTCACGAAAGGATAAAAACAGACACTGGTAAAAGGATTTTCATTTGGACGGAAGACGTTAAGTAAACCTTGAAGTAATGGCGGACAAACGGAGAATTCAGACAAGATCTACCGCGGTAACACAAAAATCGAATTCAGACACACAATTGTATGCGACTCCCGCTGGAAATACCCTAAGAAAAACACCATCAGATAGAACCATATATCACTCAGGGGGTGAAATAGACATTTCTGACACTCGTGAAGGGGAAATCTTCAAAAAAAAAACAATAATAGAGCGATCTCCGGTACAAACCATGGAAGAAGAAAAGAGTTTAAGGCAGATTCAGAAATAATTATTCCCATATAGAGAAACCCAGACAAAAGAAAATGTGGTGATAATACATGAAGAAAAATCATTATATGAAAATACGGGTAAAAAAAACAACTCACCCTTCAGATGAGGTACAAAATGTAGGGGAGTTGCGGGTAAGAGAAAATATAATTATAGAACGAACAGACTCAGAAAACGAATCAAGAGGATATAAAGACAGAGAGAATCATAGTAGACCAAGTAGCAGGAGTAGCAGAAGCTCAATTTCCAGCAGGGGCTCACGAAAAAGTACTCAAATAGATATGACACAACATATATTAAATTTCATGGAGAAAGAGAAAATAGCCAGAGAACGAAAAGAGGAGGAAGATAGAAAAGAAATAGAGAGAGACAGACAAGAAAGAGAGGATAGCTAGAGAGCAGAGAGAAGAGAATATTAGAATAGATAGAGAACGAAAGGTGGAGGAAAAGACAGAAGAAAGAGATAGAGATAGCCTAGAACAGCCAAAGAAAAAAAGGAGGAGGCAGACAGAGAAGAAAGAAAACGCAATGGAAATGATTGCAGGGAGAAAGTCTCAAGAGCCTCAGAAATAGTCTATAATAGAAGTAATGCAGACAATAAACCTTCAACCAATAAAAGAAAATGAAGATGTACGAAAATGAAAGTAAATGAAGATAGAAAATGATTTATACATATACAATTTTGAAAAAACGGCAGAATTAAGCGAAGGCCCTAAAGACTTTGAAAAACGGAAAGGCTGCCGGCAATGATGGCATATCACCAGAATTACTGAAGTACGGTAGAAGCGCCCTAGCCGAACCCATATTTGAACTTCTTTCCTGTGTTTGGGATGAAGAAAAAGCCCCTAGTGAATTGTCGAAGGTAGTAATTGTAAAACTCTTCAAAAAGGGACAAAAGACTAAGTGTGATAATTGGAGAGGTATTGCTTTACAGTCTGTTGGCAGCAAAGTCCTGTGCCAAATAATTCTTAACAGGATTCGAAGTAAAGTGGAGAAAGTTCTGAGAGATGAGCAGCACGGATTCCGCCAGAATAGATCATGTTGTGACCTGATATTTAGCCTGAGAGTCCTGCTGGATGAATGGCAAGTTCAGCTACTTATAGTATTTATAGATTTTCTCAAAGCCTTCAACTCGATGCATCGTGGAACCATGTGGAAGATTTTAGTGCATTATGGAATTCTGACCAAAATTGTAAATATAATTAAAGCGCTATATCATGATATCATGTGCGCAGTACAGACAGAGGGTGGCCTAACGGAGTGGTTTTCTGTTCAGTCAGATGTAAGACAGGGCTGCATTCTATCCCCATTACTGTTTGCCATAGTGATAGATTTTGTTCTCCATGGCTGCAGTTATAGTGGCGGTCTACAATTAAATCCACTGAGAGAACTCAATGATGCTGATTTTGCTGACGATGTTGCACTTATTACCAACGACCCAGAAGATATGCAACGCAACATTGATGAACTCGGTCGTATGGCAAATGCTGTCGGACTCTCCATAAATACTAACAAGACCAAATCAATGTCGAATGCAGTCATACCTGACTTAGCCGAAGGACTTTTGGTTAACAACGAGGAAATTGAGGAAGTGAGAGAGTTCAAGTATCTTGGCAGCATTCTTACGCAAGTTGCCAATTCCGAAAGAGAAATACTGTGCCGAATAACATTGGCTGGGTCTGCTTTCAGCTACCTTAGAAATAATAAATATTCCCAGAAGCTAAAGATTAAAATTTATAATAGCAATGTGGTCTCTGTCCTTATGTACGGCTGCGAAACTTGGAGCATCACTGCTCAGCTAGAACGACGACTCCAGGCATTCGACAATAATTGCCTAAGGTCTATCACAAATATACATTGGACGGAAAGAATACGAAATGATGAAATCTATCGTATGACAAATCATACCCCCGTCCTTGATCTCATTAGAAAGCGGCGATGGATGTATTGGGGGCATATGGTGCAAATTGGGGATGGAAGGCTGCCGCACGACGCATGGTGTTGGACATCCCCCCGGTCTCCGCAAATCAGGGAGACCGAAAATGACCCTTGGCAGGTCGCTAATGAAGGAGAAGCTGGCGAGGTCCTCGTTGGATGAGCTATGGTTGAAGGCTCAGGACAGGTCGTCGTGGCGAACCACTGTTGCTGCCTTATGCGCCCCCAGGCATAGGAGGACCTAAGTAAGTAAGAATGTTTTAGTAGGAGGAGACTTTGGAGATATCGGAAATCTCCTATCCTTAAAAGTGACTTCTTTAACAGGGGGAAAATTACAAAACTACACTAAGACGGGAAAATATACAACTTCGTTGACTACGGGGGAGGTGGACCAGCTCATAAAAAAAAATTGGGAGGCTGCGCCACCCTGTCGGAAAAGCGAAATACTTGATACGCGTGTTCGAAATATTGGTAATCCACAGAAATGGGATGCAAAAGTAAAAAGACAACACAATATTGAAAATAAGACGCGCGAAAATGATTTTTCAGGAAAATTTGCAAAAAAAAAACTTGAGAACACTTTTATTGAATATGAGACGCTAACAAGTACAATCCAAAATGAAACACTGATTGTACCAAAGAAAAATGAGACGAAATTTATTGTATGCGCTTTTCCTCACAAAGTTCGGGAAATTTTAGCACAATATGAAAAACCAAATATCGGAATTCAGTTCCCATTTCATAACGAAATATTTGTTTCTACGGTAAAAGCAAAGAGAACTAAAACAGAGAAAAGAGATATTAAACGGAGCTACAATGAAGTAATGCAGTCAAATATGGAGGACACTGGAGTCCAATTCAGATTTAACGATGATTTATTATTTTGCGCGAATGAAAAAATTGAGAAAAGTGAAAAAGAACAAATAAATGCAAAACAGGGACAAAATTTGGAGATTCAGCCTCAAGTGGCGAAAATTAAAAAAATTTTGGATGGGCTGTACCTTGATAACATAAATAATAGGGAGAAAAAAAAATGTTGGATGGGCTGTGCCTTGATAACATAAATAATAGGGAGAAAAAATGTTGGATGGGCTGTGCCTTGATAACATATATAATAAGGGGGAAAAAGAGGTCAAAGACCCATGGGGAATAAAACAAAATGATTACAAAATAGAGATGAAGGACCTACAACGGGTTGGGGGAAAGTTGGGAGATATTGAATGTCGAGTCGGATTGGAAAAACTTGGAAAGGAATCTGAGATTAGTATTATCAACTCAAAAGATATGTCGATCCTTAATGAGGGGGAGGAATCCCTTGGGGGGGATCGCCTGTGGGAAGTCGCAAAAAATAGCCCTTTTCCTCAATGCACAACTGGCGGACAAGTTGTGATCCTTTTACCGAGGTTTTGCCTCTCTGATCTGGAGTCCTTGGGGGATACTCTCTCCCAGTCACTTCACATTTCACCCAAACCTTTGTCCAGTAACCCTATTCACACTTGTTATTCTCCATGGGAATCGACAATTATTTCCGGCGAACCATATTCAGTATCTAAGTTTCATCTTCAATTAGCAACTACGCATATTCTTCATTTGATTATTCCAGGGAAGGAAACCCAGAAAAAAGACGATTCATGATTCGCTCAAAATTTTACTTCATTCCCAGTACCCTTATCGTTTTCACAGGCCTTTGCATGTTCGGCCTCAGATTACTTGAAATTATGCCAAAGGCAATTTACTGTTTTATTGAAATGTGCGGTTGTTTCCACAGATGGAAATTAAGAGGCTAGGACAGCCAATATTTCATGATGGCTGGCATCATCAAATGTGCCAAAAACTGATTCTCTGCTCCTCTCAAATGTAAATTCGTGAGAGCGAGAAAATTTGTGTTTTGATTGTGCTGCGCACGATCATTTTCTACGAATCTTGGGCAATTCAACTTTGAAAACTTAATGCAGATACTATACGATAAAGACCTGGGGGGCTCTACAGTAAAGAAGTATGAATGACGACGGATCCTGAGTGCAGCAGTGGAAGTAGAGGCACTGGTGGAAGAAAAAGGACAGGAATTTCTTAATGTTGAACTTAAGAGCTATAATTGTAAAAATTGACGAGAATGGCGCATGGGTGGTCATTTATCTTACGGGGGGAGGTGTTGGGGTTCTACCCTTGTTCCTTTTCTTTTCAGATAAATGACCCATTTTCTTTTCTGTAATTATATTAGCCTATAAGATAATTTTTAATCCTAAATTGAATTCTGGTTGCTAAGTTAGATGCTTTCGTAATAAGTAAGCTTTGAACTAAATTCTATTTTTGTATTTCCTGGTTTGAGTCATTGAAAGGTAAAGGTAAGAAAAAGTAGGATTGGTTTTGAATGGGTATTGAGAGGATTGACTGGGCCAAGTGAAGGTCCACCCCTATGAAAAGTTGCTGTCCAGAATATTATCTTTGAGTAGTCTACTTTGAGACCCCGTGTAGGGAGTATGTAATGGAAATTTATACATGTGTTTATTGTGACCGTTTGGAAGAATACAAGTAAGATATTGTCTACGTGTACTAAAATAAGTAATAAAAGATATTTTCTTTTATTACTGTGTACTAATTTTCCCGGAACCCAGACAGGGTAGGAACAGAGTTACGAGATACCGTCATTATTATCGACAGGGGGGTTCGTTACCTCCAAGGAGATAGTTAGAAATTAGCGGTAACCCAGGGTGGGTAGCCTTGGCCTTAGAAATTGACCATTTGACCGCTCGATCACGTTATCATACCCTGGGGCAGGGTATACTGTAAATTGGGTATTACCAAACCCGGTATTTACAGAGCCGGTTTGGTAGACGCGGGCATCCCATAAAATGTGGCACCGCCAGGGGCTTTTCCCTACAGTAAAAGGTTTAGTACCATTTTTGCACCAATAAGTGGTGACACCCTTACCTTACCACACCAATACCTACCAGTATAACACCATTAGACAGGGGGAAAGGGGCAGAAGTCCGAATTTTGTTCTCCTTAGCATTAGCATGATGGATCCCTCCGAAAAACTTGGAAGCAGCAGCCTTAATATGAACTTTTACTGGATTTTGGCCCCGTCCTATGGTCACAACATTTATAATGTAAAACTCGTTGGACTCGGACAAGGGAAAACCACTCTCTATAGTTCTAACATATCCACTTCAAGCATACGCTATTTTAATACTATATACCCTTAGAGAGTGGATTTCCAAGCAGCATTGCTGGCATTACAAAGTTCTAGCTCGTTCAACTCCGACACGAAACATAAATCTCTAAAGTTGTAACGTTAAAAATAGATACATCGTTTATTTTAATTCAAGAGGTTTAAATAGCTTTGACCTATTAAAATCACGTGAGGTATAGTCATAATCTTTAACTCGTTCAGTTCAGACAGGAAATACTTAATGGTTATAACGTTAATGACGGTTACGACTTTCATTTAAAACATACGTTATTTTAAAAACATATACGCTATTCTAGTAGTACATACCATTAGTGAATGTAGTTCCCAGAGAGCGGTATTGCTGGCATTACAATGTTCAGGCTCGTTCAACTCCGGCAAGAAAAGACCACTTCCTATAGAACTATCAGGGTCTAGCAAAACATCAGCTTTCTTGAATACCTGGAAGTCAAATTACGGTAAAGCTTATGAAATTTCATGCACTGAATTTATCTACTGTTCTTTCAACAACTATAACAAACAACTTCAGTCTTGCAATATTACTTGTATTAAGCATGTTTTTCTCCACAGTCTTACTCTAACTTCAGCTAGAAAAGACGCTGCAGGAGATAGAATATAATCATAAGAATTTTAATTTATAGTAGAATGTATAGTAGAGTTTATGGTAGAATAGTACAATCATAGCAACTATTCTTTTTCTTTACAAAGCATCATTGCTGTTTGATTTTCCGCTCTATAATCTGTCTGAAGATAACAATATTTTTTGTCGCAAACATCAACGATTAAGTTTGAAAAAAAAAGTTCTCTGATAAAATAGATAAGTAATGCATAGTAGACTGCAGAAATAATATATAGCAGAGTTTATTGCAGAATAGTAAAATCAGAGCAACTTTTCTTTTTCTTTACAAAGCATCATTACTGTTTGAGTTTCCGCTCTATACTCTATCTGAAGATAATAATATTTTTTGTCGCAAATATCAAAGATTAAGTTTGAAAAAAAAAGTTCTCTGATAAAATAGATAAATAATGCATAGTAGAATGTAGAAAGAATGTATAGTAGAGTTTATTGTGGAATAGTAGAATCAGAGCAACTTTTCTTTTTCTTTAGAAAGGATAATTACTGTTTGAGTTCCCGGTCTATACTCTATCTGAAGATAATAATATTTTTTATCGCAAATATCAACAATTAAGTTTGAAAAAAAAGTTCTCTGACAAAATAGATAAGTAATGCATAGTAAAATGTAGAAAGAATGTATAGTAGAGTTTATTGTAGAATAGTCGAATCAGAGCAACTTTAGTTTTTCATAGGCAGCGCGAGACAAGGACTCAGTCAATTGGAAATTGGAATGGCTAGTGCCCTTTTTGAAGTCGAAAGTGACTGGAAGGCAACTAACACCCCTTCCACGCCCACCATTTCCCCAAACACATCCAATCAAAATTTTGAGATAGTCATTTTGTTCAGCGTAGTTGATTTCCAGATAGAAATTGTTTTTGAGGATGACACTCCCCCCACAGCCCGCAGGGCAAGGGTTGTTATCTATGCCCTGGGGGTATATAAGGTTTTTATTGAAAGCTTTGTCGTAGAAACTTGAAAAAGGGCTCATTCGATTTGAAACTCAAAGGGCTAGTGCCCTTTTTAATAGTCGAAAGTGATTGGAGGGCAACTAACCCCCCTCTCACGCCCACCTTTTCCCCATACACATCCAATCAAATTTCTGAGATAGCAATTTTGTTCAAAGTAATTAAAAATTTTATAAATTAGGTGTTTGAGGATGATAGCCCCCTCAGAGCACTCGGGGCAAGGGTTGTAAGTTATACCCAGGGTGCATATAAGGTTTTTATAAATAGTGATGTTGTAGAAACTTCAAAAAGGGCTCATTCGATTGGAAATTAGAAGGGCTTGTGTCCTTTTTAGTATTCGAAAGTGATCGGAGGATAACTAATACACCTCTAGCACCCACCATTTCCCCAAACACATCCAATCTAATTTTGAGATAGCAATTTGGTTTCACTTAGTTAAAAAGTCCGGAAAATATATTTTTGAGGATGACACTCCCCAAACAGCCCTCAAGGCAAGGGTTGTAAGTTATGCCCTAGGGGCATATAAAGCTTTTTTTTATAGAAAACGTTCTCGTAGAAACTTCAAAAAGGAATCATTCGATTGGAAATTGAAACGGCTAGTGCCCTTTTTAATAGTCAAAAGTGATTGGATGGTAAGTAACCCCCCTCTCACACCCACCATTTCCCCAAACACATCCAACAATATTTTGAGATAGCCTTTTTTTTCAACGTAGTTGAAAGGTCCGAAAATTATGTCTTTGAGGATGACAGCCCCCTTAGAGCCCTCAGGGCAGGGGTTGTAAACTGTATAATAGGACATATAAGGTTCTTATAGAAAATGCTGTAGCGGAAATAAAAAAATGGCTCTCTCGATTGAAAATTCAGAGGGCCAGTGCCATTTCCTGTAGTCAGAAGCGATTAGAGAGCAAAGAACCCTCCTCTTACGCCCATCATTTCTTCAAATATATCCAATAAAATTTTGATATAGCAATTTTATTTAACGCAGTTGAAAGTTCTGGAAATTGGGTCTTTGAGGATGTCAACCCCAACTCCCCCCCCCGCCCTCAGGGCAAGGGTTGTAAGTTATACCACGGGGGCAAATAAGGTTTTTATTGAAAGCATTGTCGTAGAAACTTCAAAAGAGCGCATTCGATTGGAAATTGAAAGGGTTAGTGCCTTTTTTAATAGTTGAAAGTGATTGGAGAGCAGATAACGCCACTCTCACGCCCACCACTTCCCCAAACACATCCAATCAAAATTTTGAGATACCCATTTTGTTTAATGTAGTTGAAAATTCTGGAAATTAGGTTTTTGAGGATGAGAACTCCCTCACAGCCCTCAGGGCAAGGGTTGTAATTTATTCCCTGGAGGCATATGAGGTGTTTATAGAAAGCGTTGTCGTAGAAACTAAAAAAAAGGGCTTATTCGATTGGAAATTGATAGGGCTAGTGCTCTTTTTAATAGTCGAAAGTGATTGGAAGGCTTGACATTCTTATAGTAAAGATCGATGTCGGTACAATCTATTATTTGTTGTTTTTTTTTTTGTTCAGACCAGGGCACTTAGTATCGAAGGAGTTGTTGTAAGAACCTCGCAAAAGGGCTTATTCAATTGAAAATAGAAAGGACTAATGCCCTTTTAATAGTCGAAAATGATTGGAGGGCAACTAATCCCCCTCCCATACCCATTCTCCCATTTGCCCATTATGTCTAAAAACTACCTGTTGCCTTAAGATTAAATCAAAATGCACTGTGTTAATGCTAATTCCCAATAAGGCATCTCAGCAGTATCCCAAGAACGACTGAGGATATTATGTTCAAACTTTCGGGGCTAATTCTGCTCTTAAAATTTAACCAAATCAAAATAGCATAAGTGTATCCAAGCTATCAAAGAAAGTAAACCTATTTTTTTGCGAATAGTATCAAGTTTTCTATTTCAGGTCAACTAGAGGAGATATGAAACTAAATTAAACACTACTATTTGTGTCCAGATTTTCAAAAGGCTGTATGTTGTTAAAAATTGCTGAAATTTTTTTCCAGCATAAAAATAGCAGGTCAAACTATAAGGTCTTAAAAAAAACGAAAAGATTTAAACTATTATTTTTTCTTTCCCTGAAAAGACTATGTCAATATAAAACGAACAGAAAACGAATAAGCATCGATAAATAAATGAAACCCAAAACGAACAGAAATTACAATAAATAACCGAGTCAAACTCAAAACGAGCAGAAATTAATATGAGAAGGGCTCAAAACCCCTATGCCTTCCCAAGGCCAGAACATAATTTGCACTTTACTGATAAAAAATACAAATGAATGTGCATTGTCAGTTTAATATACATATACTGATGTTTAGTAATCAAAATATTAATATTATTTGATTTACTGAAGTTATAAAAGTAAAAACATTTATATATTTTTTTTAATTTAATCTTGTTCTTTAATTTAATCATTTATAGTTTTTTTAATTAATCTTTAGAAAGGATCATTACTGTTTGTGTTTCCGGTCTATGCTCTATCTGAAGATAATAATAATTTTTGTCGCAAATATCAACTATTAAGTTTAAAATAAAAAGTTCTCTGATAAAATAGATAAATAATGTATAGTAAAATGTAGAAAGAATGTATAATAGAGTTTATGGTAGAATAGTAGAATCATAGCAAGTTTACTTTTTCTTTGGAAAACATCATTACTGTTTGACTTTCCGCTCGACACTCTATCGAAAAATAATAATATATTTTGTCGCAAATATCGACAATTAAGTTTGAAAAAAAAGTTTTTTCATCTGATAAAACAGATAAAAACATCACTTGTTCAAACAAACCTCTTCCAGGCGCATAGGAAAACAAATTACTTTCCGGAAAAACTTTTTTTTAAATATTTTAAGTAGGGCAGTTGAGCTAGCTGAATAAGACTTTGAGATTTCCAGGAATTGATATTTGAGGCAATTAATTCTAGAAAACTTCGTTCATCTGACTCTACCATTTTCGTCAATATATAGGAGTAAATTTGTCTGCAAAACTATTTTTTAAACGAGGAAATGATGCTTTACCACCAGGGACCGAATTTTTTTTTCTCCTTCGCTGTTTTTTTAAACTCTGTCATTCTTAGTATCATTATTATAGAAACTCATTCATATATTTAAGCCGTAAGCTACTTTTTCTGATAGTATACACTCAGTGAGTGAATCTTTATAAGCCGCATAAATATGGTACTCTCATACTATAAAGAGCGTTTTTTACCTTTTCTAACCATGACCAGCCTCCCAACTATTAAGAAAAGACGCATTTCCTACTTAGTGCCAGCCTCCTACCTACCTATATAGTAACCCATTCCACTCATCTCCAACCACCTATTCAGTAATAGGACCAGTTAGTATAGACTTTCTTCAGAAATCTTAACTCATGACTGGGACAGCCAAATAATTTTCAGTGCTATTAACTCAAAAAACTAAAAGGCTAAAAAAACTCAAAAGACTAAAAGAAAGTAGGTTGAAGTCATTTCTGCATAATGCACCGGGACAAGAATAAGTAAATGGTTCATTTCAAAATTCCTATTTACAAACCCAAAAGGCTAATATTACGTTCCGTCAAATGAATATAAAGATTAGAAAATAACATGGTCAATAGTTACATAACAAACTGTCATACTGTACACTCATCAGCCTGATACTCAGGTAAAATAGTTGAACTATAAAAGTTTATTGCCTTTAACACTATGGAGAATCAAGAGAAAACAAAATAAAGAGAGACAACAGGTTATTTCACCACTACCTACTTCTATTGAACCACTTGAGAAATAAGTATATACCTGTTATAGGGATACACCATAGGGTAGAGAACAAAACCTTTCTTCGTCCATTTATGGTGACTTTGGGGGCAGGCAGGAAGGTGAGACAGGGGGAAAATACCAAAAACTGAGGATTTGAAAGAGCCTTAAGCCCAGACCCAAAGAATACAGCCTCAAAGGCATGGCCAGATTCAGTTGCGTTCCATTGGCTAGAAATATTAGACTCCTTTAAAACCCTCCATTAATAAGCCATCCCTTGTTTCAAACTTTATTACAACCGCCAATCTTTCCACCCGTGCAGTGTAGAGGCGGTAAATTCTTATCTCCATTTTTCAGTCACCAGTGGAACACTAAAGAAACATCTTTCTAGTTAAATGAAAATAAAAAGGCTGTCATTATTCATTTCATTTGCATGAAATGAATAATCTTTTATTTAACTGTATATCATAAAGAAAGAAAAACGAGCAAAAATGGGTTTTTTTATCGGCCAAATGAAAGTACTGAAAAAAAACTCAACAAAGCGAATATTTCGAGAGAACAAACACCTCTCTTCTTCAGCGCGAAACGAAATAATGTATCCAAAAACAAACGCAGAAAGTCAATGTGAAGAGAACCAAAAAACCAAAGAAAAACCCAAAAATTTAAAAGATGAATAAAATTAAATAAAAGCAAAAAATTAAAAGAATTAAAACCAAATACCTAACAACCATAAAAGCGAGTTATTCACCAATATCCACGATTTGCACAAAATCCAAAAAATTATGAACTGCCATCGACGGATACTAGCGAACAACTGAGAAAGAAAAGAAAACAATTTATTCACTCAAAACAACAAAACGAACCAGTAATTAAATAAATTGGAGAACTATGTCATCTGACTTCGGATTTTAATTAATGCATTTCTTGCAAATACCCTTTGAGACCTAAGGGGTTGTTCACGTGTTTGATTATATGACTGGGAAAGTGGTTCAAGGTTTATTTCAGGGATTACTAAAGTATCGGCTTCTCTTTTGAGAAAACCGAAATGCGACTCATTTATTCTTAAATCACCGGAATCTCTGTTCAAAGCTAGACCTAAATATTGGTATTTATAAATTTCAACAGCTTCTCTGTAGTGCTGGACAATGCCTTTGTCATGCGAAATTAGGCTAGCTTGATTAAATAAAACAGTACGGTCTGAGTTATTAAAAATGTGCTCTGCAAGGGCAGAGTCAAAATTTTCTGTTTTTTTCCGCTTTTTAAGTGTTTTATTAATTGAAGTAGGGTGCTGAGTTAATCTTTTAAATTTTTGGGTTTTTCTTTGGTTTTTTGGTTCTTTTCACATTGACTTTCCGCGTTTGTTTTTGGATACATTATTTCGTTTCGCGCTGAAGAAGAGAGGCGTTTGTCCTCTCGAAATATTTGCTTTGTTGTGTTTTTTTTTCAGTACTTTCATTGGCCTATAAAAAACCTCATTTTTGCTCGTTTTTCTTTCTTTATGTGATGTAAGGCCAATGTGGTTTAAGAAATTATCTTTTAACTGTATATTTTTTGTTATTCTCTTTAAATACCATACAATCAGATTTTGGGTGGCTGTCAAATCATTGTGGCCATTTAATGGTTAAAATGTATCTAATTTTACTTACAATGAACATTTGTCTAAGGAAAGAGAGAAGCGCAGCCGCACCACTATGCTGAGATTGCATTGCCACAGTGGCAATACGCTTAATGTAGGCTAATGCCCTTGGAACTGATATCCGCTTGTAACGTTTAATCAACATAGCATCAAGGGTTTGAAGTGCAGTTACGAAATTTTCTGAATCGGAACCTGCAAATTAAAACTGAGATAATGAAACCTTGGAAGTTTATTAAGTGGCAAAGATGGATATAAAGACAGTGAGAGAGCGTGTGAGAGAGAGAGAGAGAGAGAGAAAGTGAGCGTGTGCGTGAGCGTGTGTGAGAGAGAGCGTGACAGACATATAGCGTGATAGAGAGAGAGATTTAGACAGATCGACAGAGAGAGAGAGAGAGAGAGAGAGAGAGAGAGAGAGACAGAGAAAGAGAGAGAGAGAGAGAGAGAGGGAGGGAGGGAGAGAGAGAAAGAAACAGTTTTTTGATTTCCATTTCAGCGCTGAAAATGACTTATGTAATATGCATCCAAAAGGTTCGTCAATTTCTTTACATCTGTGTATTATTAGCGTTAATTTACACTTGCAACAGCAAAAAATGAAAATATTTCGTATTCAAATGTACTAGAACATTAGAAATGCCTTTGTTTCTGGCCATCAGGAAAAATAAAAAATTCTAATTAAATATGAAAGTGTGGGGTAATCACGACACGTAAGCTGTGTTTGGACACTTATCGCCAGGTGCTTTCATTTTCAGTAATAGAAAGTTTCAATTTTTGGGGTAGCAAAACTGCATCAAACAGAACAGCATATCGAGCACTGGTCAATGAAATTTGGAAAGGAGAGGATCCAAAACGTCCCATGAGGATGGATGGGACTTAAGTAAGTAAAAAGAAAAATTGTGATTTTCATGAACTTGGAGAATAAAAGAGTAAAAGAAAAATTTGTTTCTAATTTTTTATTTCACTCTTTTTAATCTTTGATAAATCTTGTTCTAAATTTGCATCCTTCATACCTACAAAATTGTCTATCGATACTTTGTAACTAGTCAAGAATCTTTAAGACTTTTAATCGTAAGACTAAAAAGCTGTTGATCACTATCAAAATAATCTTCGTTGAATCCACAACAATTATACTACTTAAAAAGAACTAATTATAGAGTAGTAACGCGCAATAAAACGGGTTCATTAAAGCGGGCTTTAGATTTTAAACATTTTTTTTTTTTTAGATGTGAACTTTGAACCAAAATGAGCTTTTTGCGGGCGGGGGAATGCCGGAGGGAATTTTAGCTCAATAAAACCAATGAATTGGTTGAATTTGACTACAAGATTTGATAGCATTTGGCGAAAGCCAAACATAAGCCGCCATACTAAAATGCGTATTTGCTATGCTTCAGTCAGCACCGTTCTACTGTAAGGAGCAGAAACGTAGCCCGCCGCAAAATCTGTCCTCAACACCGTCAATGTCCTTCAGACAAAACATCTTCGAAGAATCGACGATCTTCACTGGACTGGCTTTATTAGTAACCACACCCTCCCGACCTCTTTCGTATGCAATTTGACACCCCAGCACAAATTATGTTTAACTGTGACCTCACCCTGCACGGATGGAAGCTTCCCAGAGGACGTCCGCCACAAGGTGAAAAGACAAAGCCAATGAACTCCTCGCCTAAGCCCACATCTTAATGGAAGAAGCCGCAAGATAGGCAAGCGATAGGTCAACCAGCAACCGTAAGTCAGTTAGATCCTAACATTTTACAGTTCTTTTTATATAGAAATAACAAATGAGTCAAAGCTTTTAAAAAGAAGACAAGAAAAGAAACTAAAAAATAATCCTCAGTTTCTTCTAGGCACCAATTGTCTATATCAATAAAAATTATTGTCAGTTAGGATAAATGGATAGTCATGATGCTTGAGAAGGGTTTTGCAAAGACACTGTCCTCCATACCAAGATTTGTATAGGGTATACTTACGTAGAGTATAGGAAAAAAAAAAGCAAAGAATAAACATTAAAAGTCTATTAGAATAACTAACCTGCATGAAGTTCAAGCAAGGCTCTGTACATGTGTCCGTAAAAGTGAACAGGATCAATATTTAAGGCTTCACCTTGTCCAGACAAAATTGTAAAGACTACCTGTACACAGTGAAGTACTTGTCTATAGGGCAGGTTTCCAGACTTCAGCAAACCATCAAAAACGTTGACCAAGTCGGTGAAGAATTCAATGTTGATTGTGTGAGCAAATCTACACAAGGTTATTGACAATTTTAGTACGAGTACATTAAAAGAGCTAGAAAACATCAAACTCCTTCCTGGTTTATGTCACTTAAATTACCGCTTGAAAACAGCGTTTTACGTCCACTTCAAGAAAGATAGGAAGAGAGAAATATATATATATATATATATATATATATATATATATATATATATATATATATATATATATATATATATAGAGAGAGAGAGAGAGAGAGAGAAAGAGATAGAGAAAGAGAGATAGAGAGAGATAGAGAGAGAGATATATATATATATATATTTATATAGAGCGAGAGATAGAGAGAGAGATTTTGAGAGTGATATATTTATATATATATAGATAGAGAGAAAGACAAAAAGAAAGATAGAGATAGAGAGACAGAAAGAGAGAGAGAGAGAGAGAGAGAGAGAGAGAGAGAGAGAGAGAGAGAGAGAGAGAGAGAGAGAGAGAGAGAGAGAGAGAGAGAGAGAGAGAGAGAGAGAGAGAGAGAGAGAGAGAGAAAGAGCATAGAAATAATGGATAGGATGATTTTAACAGAGGAAAAGTTAAACAAAAACATCGAATGTTTCAGAAGACTACTAGAGTGTTATTGTTCACAAAATTCAAGGATTTTACTCAAGAACATTTTCGAATTTTAGGATCTTTGTTTTTTCTTCAATGAACGGGTTTCAAAAAGGCAATATATAATATGATAATAAAGTACCAGGCCTGCCCATCAGGCTATTTAATGCAACTAGACATGACTTTTAAAAGGCAATCATTTGTCTTTCCAGAAATGAAGTGACGAAAATACATCACACAATAATGTCAATAGAATTAAAGTACAATTTTCAACACGGAAGTATATCACAGTATTTCTAATTTTTTTTTACAGCTACAGTGTAACCCCGGTACTTCTGCACTACTACTTTTATACTGGTACTCTTACACTGATGCTTTTACGCTGCTACTTCAACGCTGGTAGAATGTAAAATTCGTACTTTTGCATTGGTGCTTTTTACGCTGGTACTTTTACAGTGGATATTTTATGATGGTACTTTTATATTGGTACTCCTACACTGACACTTTTAAACTAGCAGTTCTAAACTGGTATTTTTAACGCTGAAATGAATTTCTATACACTGTCTATTAAAAAGAATTTTATTTCTATTTTGAACTTTTATTTTATCGTCATGGAAAGGCAGTGTGGTCTCCGAAATTATCTACGTCATATATATATATATATA